>NC_053026.1:38405607-38523126 GCF_003073215.2 Triticum urartu
TTTAGAGTTGAGGCACCGAAGACGTTTTGAAACATCGCGAAACATATGAGATGTTTCGAGGGCTGAAATTGGGATTTCAGGCTCGTGCCCACGTCAAGAGGTATAAGACCTCCGACGATTTTCTTAGCCTGCAAACTAAGGGAGAAAAGCTCAATTGTTGAGCTTGTGCTCAGATTGTCTGAGTACAACAATCATTTGAATCGAGTGGGAGTTGATCTTCCAGATGAGATAGTGATGTTTCTCCGAAGTCATTACCACCAAGCTGCTAGAGCTTCATGATGAACTATAATATATCAGGGACATATATGATGATCCTTGAGATATTCGCGATGTTTGACACCACAAAAGTAGAAATCAAGAAGGAGCATCAATTGTTGATGGTTGGTGAAACCACTAGTTTCAAGAAGGGCAAGGGCAAGAAGGGATACTTCATGAAATGGCAAATCAGCTGCTGCTCTAGTGAAGAAACCCAAAGTTGAACCCAAGCCCGAGACTAAGTGCTTCTGTAATAAGGGGAACAGTCACTGAAGCAGAACCACCCTAGATACTTGGTAGATGAGAAGGCTGGCAAGGTCGACAGAAGTATATTGGATATGCATTATAATGTGTACTTTACTAGTACTCCTAGTAGCACCAGGGTATTAGATATCGGTTCGGTTGCTAAGTGTTAGTAACTCGAAACAAAAGGCTACGGAATAAACGGAGACTAGCTAAAAGGTGAGATGACGATATGTGTTGGAAGTATTTCCAAGGTTGATCAAATATCGTACGCTCCCTCTACCATCGAGATTGCTATTAAAACCTAAATAATTGTTATTTTGTGTTTTCATTGAGCATAGACATGATTGGATTATGTCTATCGCGATACGGTTATTCATTTAAGGAGAATAATGGTTACTCTGTTTATTTGAATAATACCATCCCGATCGTAGTGATACACATTTTCAAGCCAAAGGTATAAGATAGTAATGATAGTACCACACAAATGTGGCACTGCAATTTGAGTCATATTGGTATAAAACGCATGAAGAAGCTCCATGTTGATGGATCTTTGGACTCACTCATTTTTGAAAGGATTGAGACATGCGAACCATGTTTGTTGGTAGATATGCATGAAGAAACTCTATACAGATGGATCGTTTGGACTCACTTGATTTTGAATCACTTGAGACATGCAAATCACACCACATGGGTAAGATGACTGAAAGCCTCGTTTTCAGTAAAATGGAACAAGAAAGCAACTTGTTGGAAGTAATACATCTTGATGTGCGCAGTCCAATGAGTGTTGAGGCATGTAGTGGATATCATTATGTTCTTACTTCACATATGATTTGAGTACATACTGAGTATATTTACTTGATGAAACATAAGTCTGAATTATTGAAAGGTTCAAGTAATTTCAGAGTGAAGTTGAACATCGTCGTGACAAGAGGATAAAATGTCTATGATATGATCGTAGAGATGAATATCTAAATTACGAGTTTGGCACAGAATTAAGACATTGTGGAAATTGTTTCACAACCAATATAGCCTGGAACACCATAGTGTGATGGTGTGTCCGAACATCATAACTGCACCATATTGGATATGATGCATACCATGATGTCTCTTATCGAATTACCACGATAGTTTATGGGTTAGGCATTAGAGACAACCACATTCACTTTAATAGGGCACCACGTAATTCCGATGAGATGATACCGTATGAACTATGGATTAGAGAAACCTAAGCTGTCATTTCTTAAAAGTTTGGGGCTGCAACGCTTATGTGAAAAAGTTTCAGGCTGATAAGCTCGAACCCAAAGCGGATAAATGCATCTTCATAGGACACCCAAAACAGTTGGGTATACCTCCTGTCTCAGATCCGAAAGCAATAGGGATTGTTTCTGAAATCGGGTCCTTTCTCGAGAAAAAGGTTTCTCTCGAAAGAATTGAGTGGGAGGATGGTGGAGACTTGATGAGGTTATTAAACCGTCTCTTCAACTAGTGTGTGGCAGGGCACAGGAAGTTGTTCCTGTGGCACCTACACCAATTGAAGTGGAAGCTTATGATAGTGATCATGAAACTTCAGATCAAGTCACTACCAAACCTCGTGGGATGACAAGGATGCGTACTACTACAGAGTGGTACGTAATCTTGTCTTGGAAGTCATGTTGCTAGACAACAATGAACCTACGAGCTATGGAGAAGCGATGGTGGGCCCGGATTCCGATAAATGACTCGAGGCCACAAAATCCGAGAGAGGATCCATGTATGAAAACAAAGTGTAGACTTTGGCAGAACGGCTCGATGGTCGTAAGGCTGTTGAGTACAGATGGATTTTTTAAAAGGAAGACGGACAATGATGGTAAATGTCACCATTAAGAAAGCTCGACTTGTCGTTAAGATGTTTCCCGACAAGTTCAAGGAGTTGACTACGGTGAGACTTTCTCACTCATAGCGATGCTAAGAGTCTGTTGGAATTATATTAGCAGTCACTGCATTATTTATGAAACCTTGTAGATAGGATGTCAAAAACCATTGTTTCCTCACGATTTTCTTGAGGAAAGGTTGTATGTGATACAACCGGAAGGTTTTGTCAATCCTGAAAGATGCTAATAAGTATGCAAAGCTCCAGCAATCCTTCTAAGGACTGGAGTAAGCATCTCGGAGTTGGAATGTATGCTTTGATGAGATGATCAAAGATTTTGGGTGTATACAAAGTTTATGAGAAACTTGTATTTCCAAAGAAGTGAGTGGGAGCACTGTAGAATTTCTGATGAGTATATGTTGTTGACGTATTGTTGATCAGAAATGACGTAGAATTTCTGGAAAGCATATAGGGTTATTTGGAAAGTGTTTTTCAATTGAAAGCCTGGATTAAGCTACTTGAACATTGAGCATCAAGATCTATATGGATAGATCAAAACGCTTAATGGTACTTTCAAATGAGCACATACCTTGACATGATCTTGAAGGTGTTCAAGATGGATCAGTCAAAGAAGGAGTTCTTGCCTGAGTTGTAAGGTATGAAGTTAAGACTTAAAGCATGACCACGGCAGAAGAAAGAGGAAGGACGAAGGTCGTCCCCTATGCTTTTGTCATAGGCTCTATACGGTATGCCATGCTGAGTACCGCACCTGATGTGTGCCTTGCCACATATCTGGCAAGAGGGTACAAAGGTAATCTAGGAGTAGATCACCAGATAGCAAGTCTAAATTATCCTTAGAGGAATAAGGATATGTTTCTCGGTTATGGAGGTGATAAAGAGTTCGACGTAAAGAGTTATGTCGATGCAAGCTTAACACCTATCCGGATAGCTCTGAGTAGAGATACCGGATACATATAATGGAGCAACAATTTAGAATAGCTCCAAGTAGAACAGTTATTTGAAATGGCTCCAAATGTAGCGTAGTAGTTGCATCTACAAGATGACATAGAAATTTGCGAAGTACATACGGATCTGAATGTTGCAGACCCGTTGACTGAAACCTCTCTCACAAGCATAACATGATCAAACCCAGAACTCTTTGGGTGTTAGTCACATGGGGATGTGACCTTGAGTGTTAATCACATATCGATGTGAACTGGATTATTGACTCTAGTGCAAGTGGGAGACTGTTGGAAATATGCCCTAGAGGCAATAATAAATTGGTTATTATTATATTTCCTTGTTCATGATAATCATTTATTATCCATGCTAGAATTGTATTGATAGGAAACTCAGATACATGTGTGAATACATAAACAACACCATGTCCCTAGTAAGCCTCTAGTTGACTAGCTCGTTGATCAATAGATGGTTACGGTTTCTTGACCATGGACATTGGATGTCGTTGATAACGGGATCACATCATTAGGAGAATGATGTGATGGACAAGACCCAATCCTAAGCCTAGCACAAAGATCGTGTAGTTCGTATGCTAAAGCTTTTCTAATGTCAAGTATCATTTCCTTAGACCATGAGATTGTGCAACTCCCGGATACCGTAGGAATACTTTGGGTGTGCCAAACGTCACAACGTAACTGGGTGGCTATAAAGGTTCACTACAGGTATCTCCGAAAGTGTCTGTTGGGTTGGCACGAATCGAGACTGGGATTTGTCACTCCGTGTAAATGGAGAGGTATCTCTGGGCCCACTCGGTAGGACATCATCATAATGTGCACAATGTGATCAAGGAGTTGATCACGGGATGATGTGTTATGGAACGAGTAAAGAGACTTCCCGGTAACGAGATTGAACAAGGTATCGGGATACCGACGATCGAATCTCGGGCAAGTATCGTACCGCTAGACAAAGGGAATTGTATACGGGATTGATTTAGTCCTTGACATCGTGATTCATCCGATGAGATCATCGTCGAACATGTGGGAGCCAACATGGGTATCCAGATCCCGCTGTTGGTTATTGACCGGAGAGTTATCTCGGTCATGTCTGCATGGTTCCCGAACCCGTAGGGTCTACACACTTAAGGTTCGATGACGCTAGGGTTATAGGGAATAGATATACGTGGTTACCGAATGTTGTTCGGAGTCCCTGATGAGATCCCGGACATCACGAGGAGTTCCGGAATGGTCCGGAGGTAAAGATTTATATATGGGAAGTCATCATACGGTCACCGGAATAATTCGGGGGGATGCCGGTATTGTACCGGGACCACCG
Organism: Triticum urartu; assembly: GCF_003073215.2. NCBI lineage: Eukaryota > Viridiplantae > Streptophyta > Magnoliopsida > Poales > Poaceae > Triticum > Triticum urartu. Next base: position 38,410,250 of record NC_053026.1, read on the forward strand.
AAGGGGTTCCGGGGGTCCACTGGGAGGGTCCACCTGCCCCGGAGGGCCCTATGGGCTGTATGTGGAGAGGGACCAGCCCCTTAATGGGCTGGGCGCCTCCCCCCCCTAGGGCCCATGCGCCTAGGGTTTGGGGGAACCCTAAAGGGGGGGCGCCCCCCTTGCCTTGGGGGGCAAGGCAACCCCCCTTGGCCGCCGCCCCCTCCTCAGATGGGATCTGAGGGGGCCGGCCCCCCTCTCCCTTACCCCTATATATATGTGGGGGGTGGGAGGGCAGCCGCACCAATGTTCTGGCGCAGCCCTCCCCCTCTCCAAGGTCCTTCTCCTCTCCCGTGGTGCTTGGCGAAGCCCTGCAGGATTGCCACGCTCCTCCACCACCACCACGCCGTTGTGCTGCTGCTGGATGGAGTCTTCGTCAACCTCTCCCTCTCTCCTTGCTGGATCAAGGCATGGGAGACGTCACCGGGCTGTACGTGTGTTGAACGCGGAGGTGCCATCCGTTCGGCACTAGGATCTCCGGTGATTTGGATCACGACGAGTACGACTCCTTCAACCCCGTTCTCTTGAACGCTTCCGCTTAGCGATCTACAAGGGTATGTAGATGCATTCTGCTTCCCCTCGTTGCTGGTTTCTCCATAGATAGATCTTGGTGACACGTAGGAAAATTTTGAATTTCTGCTACGTTCCCCAACAGTGACATAGTGCAAAGTTTTCTTAGCTTTCCCGTTCATGCAATCTCGTTCAAGAAAACTACTTGTGTGTTCATGGTTTTGTCCGTCTTCTTTTTTTCAATGACACATGGACACCTAAATTTTCAACGACGAGCATTTCAGTTGGCTACTTGAAATCTTATGCTTTGTGCAGAGCGAGTGAGCAACTAATGGTTTTTCCTCCCATTCAGCCAGGAGATAAATGCTTTCTACACATACATCGGTAACAACAACGAAATCAGAGAGTACTGCTATTTGTGGCTCTTCTAAATCTTGTAACTGTACAGTATTCAGGTTTCATGTTATTAAAATATATTTGATGGGCTCATTTCTCCCTTTTTTATGAGTAAGCATATTTTGTTTTAGAAAACATGCACCAGAAGCGCCCGACTTTAAATTAATACAGCATAAACGGGCTAGAGTTAAGTAGTTTTAGAGTAATCACAAAAATAAGAGATACATCACGCAATTTATAGGGAGCACTAACAGAACAAAAGGTATAATAGTAGCTAAGGGCTTCTGGGGTTGGCGTGGTGATGCTTGATCTTGGTGAGAATGCGAGTCGGCGCCTCATAGTTCTTCCTCTTTCTGAGAGGATGCCATTGCAGAAATAGAAGAGACTATCTAAGTTATTGGACAAGCATTTTTTTTAACTTATTGACAACAATAAGCTCATAACGGGTCCTGCGGAACATGATTGCAAGATTGGTAGCAATAACATCTTTGCTAATAATATTTTACTAGAAGGATTAGGCGCGCTTTGCTGCGCCATCGGTGTTGTTGAGATTCTTTAAAAAAATACTCGTTTTGTTTTAAAATATAAGGTGTATTATTTTTCTGAAAAGTCTAACCTCTTTAAGTTTGATAAAATTTATGAAGAATATATCAAAATTCATAATATCAAATTGGTGCTATTAGATTTATCATTAACTGAATTTTTATAAATTTTTGGCTTAATATTGTCAATGTCGGTGTGTTTGGCTCTAAACTTGTTCAAAGTTAAAGAAATTTGACTGTCCAAAGAACTAATAATCCTTGTATTTTGGAACTGATGGAATATTTAGTTTGGCGGATGGGGAAAACGATGGGTGTGTTTCATGTTGATTTATAATGCGGTTATTTGGTGGGCCTTTCATGGTGTGATTTTGGGTTATCCGCTAATCAACTCATATTTTTGTGGCTAAATTTCTGCGTCGGTGGCTACATGTACTATATTGGTGCTATAGTATCATCACATGGTGTGGCGCCTCTTTTTTCTAGGTGGTAAGAGGGTGCACGGGGTTGATACGTTTTCCTAGCCGGTTGGTGTTGATTGATTTGAAAAATCGGTGGCTCGATCAAAATCATAAACCAAATTCAAAATTGAATACCTCAATCGAATAAAAGCGCTTCAAAATTAGGGAATATGGTGAATTAAAATAATTAAATGGGAGAGCTCCTTGAGAAATTATTGACTCGGTCAAAATTAGGTGACCAAGTTCTAAAATGAAGACCTCAATTAATTATGAGGACTTAAAAATTATGAAGCATAGTATATAGTATAAAAGAATTGAATGTGAGCTTTGAGAAATTGTTGACTTGGTCAAAATCAGGCAACCCAATTCCAATTGAACACCTCAATTGATTGTGAGGCATTTTACCTCTAGGGAGCTTAATGATATACTAGAGGGGTTGGGTGCACTTTGTTGCGCCGTTGGTGTTGTTGATATTCTTAAAAAAATTACTCATTTTGTTTAAAATATAAGATGTATTACTTTTTTGAAAAGTCCAACCTCTTTAAGTGTGATCAAATATATCAATAAATATGTCAAAATTCGTAATATCAAATTGGTGTGTTTAGATTGATCATGGAATGAATTTCCATAAATTTTTGGCTTAATATTGAGTATGTCAATATTTTTGGCTCTAAACTTGGTCAAAGTTAAAGAAATTTGACATTTCCAAAGAATTAATACCCCTTGTATTTTGGAACAGATGGAATATTTAGTGTGACGGATGGCGAAGATGATGGAGTATGTTTTATGTTTATTTATAATGCGGTGATTTGGTGGGCATTTCATGGTGTGATTTTGTGTTATGCGCTAATCAACTCATACTTTTGTGGGTAAAATTCTACGTCGGTGACTACATGTACTATATTAGTGCTATAGTATCATCACATTGTGACGCTTCTTTTTTCTAGATGGTAAGAAGGTGCACGGGGTTGATATGTTTTTCTAGCCTGTTGATGTTGATTGATTTGAAAAATCATTGGCTTGATCAAAATTGTAAACCAAATTCGAATTTGAATATCTCAATCGAACAAAAGAGCTTCAAAATTAGGGAGTATGGTGAATTAAAATAATTAAATGGGCGAGATCCCTGAGAATTTATTGATCCGGTCAAAATCAAGTGACCAATTCTAAATTGAAGACCTCAATTAATTGTGAGAACTTAACAATTACTCCCTCTGCAAAATATAAGAACGTTTAGTGTTAAAAACGTTCTTATATTTTGGGACGAAAGGAGTAGAAAGCATAGTATACAAGAATTGAATGGGAGCTTTGAGAAATTGCTGACCTAGTCAAAATCGGGTGACCCAATTCCAATAGGACACCTCAATTGATTGTAAGGCCTTTTACCCCTAGGAAGCTTAGTGATATAGATAGTAGATTTGGTGGCCATATTCTTGTTGAAGTGAGTAATCATTTGTCGTCTCAAATCACAAGGCATGCAGGCACACCGACGCAAGCGAGGCAGCAGATGTAGATGAAGGGCATGTGGTGCAAGAGAGGTTTAGCATGCTGCTCTTGTTGCTAGAGAAGCTGTAGATGAAGGGCATGCAGATGAGGAGCCCCTAGTACCTGGCGCCTGCACGCTCCTTGATTTGGGCTGGTTCGAATCTGGCCTATGACCTGCTGACAAAGGAAATAGTGAAAAAATAACCAGTGGAGCTGGGGTTCGAACTCACTCTCTCACGTCTACAAACGAACGCAACAACCACCAGACCAAATTCATATTGGTGTGCAGTAAGAGAAAACAGTTTTAGTTATTGCTTTTAATAAAATGTTAACGTAAATATAAAACAACTTGAAAAGTTCATTGGATTTGAAAAAGTTCACAAAAAATGAAAAAAAATCATAGATTTTCAGAAAATTTCACAATTTTATTTTAAAAAAAGTTCATCTAATTCGAAAGAAGTTCATCCAAATTTGAAAAAAGTTCATTGAATTTGAAAAAGTTCATCAAATTTTCAAAAAAAAGTTCACTGAATTTGAAAAAAGTTCATTGAAATTGAAATAAAGTTCATTGAATTTGCAAAATAGTTCATCCATTTTTTAAAAAAATCAAAATTTGAAAAAAGTTCACCGATTTTGAAGAAAAAAATTCATGGTTTTTTAAGAATCCACGCATTCAAAAAAGAGAAAAAGGGAAAAGCAAGGAAAAAAAATGAAAAAACCGAATGCAAACGTCCAGAAGGGAAACCACGATGGAAGGACGAAATAACAAGCTGAAAATGAATGTTTTTCACAATGTGCTTGGATGGCTGAATGGCTAGAGCCGCTCCCTTCGAACACAAAGGTCGCGAGTTCGAAGACAAACGCTGCACCACTTTTTGAGAGTTTGCGGAAATAATTGGGCCGGCCCCAGCTTGGGGCGCTGCAGACGCCCGTTTGCAAAAAATACACAGTAACGGGCGCCTGGAACACCAAATAGGATTCGCCATCCAGATGTGGCCATTCATTAGGACATCATCAAGGTAGAGGAGGAGCGAATGTATTGCATATGTCTTATGTTATTGGGCTGCTATATTACTATATAAACAGGACTAAGGTAGTGATATTTTATCAATGCCCATTGTTAATATCATGCAATGTTTTCTTGTTGAATATATATTAGTTGTGAGCATGCGTGGTTTGAAGGAGGCATGCGGAGACCACATACAGGATCTATTCTTGCTCCATAAAACAAGTCCACACACAAAACGGAGAGGAGGTTGAAAGATGGTGTATGGAACATATGTGGGAAGAGATTCATGTTGGGCGGCCCTCACATTAAGATCCGGAGATTAGTTTAAACTTGTCGTTGTGCTGCCGTGGTTTACTGAAAGGTGTGCCATGAGGTGTCTGAGCTTATCGCCTTGGAATTGGTCACGTCTAGACGGATTGTGATTAGGCGGACACTGCTGAAACTATTGGCGAGGGCGGGAAGAAGGATAGACGGTGACAGTGGTGGACATCATTTTCAAATAGAGATAGATAGAGTTGCGCACGCAGGGGTATGCTATTGATGGCCGGGTGCATAAAAATTTCTCTTGTTGCACCACACGGATATGTTTGCTAGCCTATCTGAAATAGAAAACGGAATACACAAAGAAAAAATCAAGACCAGACAGAAAGTGGACATCTATGAGCTTAATTTCTTATTCCAGGGTACGTACTGCATTGATACACTAGCCAAGCGGTTGGTTGCCAGAATGAATGCAAAAACAATGGGAAACGACATGACTAGTGCATCATGCACAGTGAGACATCGTATAATAAGTATAGGCTATCTATCCAATTAACGCTTCATTACTTTCTTAGAACTAAGTACTCGATCGATTATGAGCTCAGCCCCTGCAGTTGTCCAGCATAGTGTCATCCAGCGGCCAAATTTCATGTTTTGACTCTTTTGTGGTATAAAATCGAGATCTGATCCCCGTTCGAAAAGAAATCGAGATCTGACCCTTTCGCTACCGTTAGGGAAGGGTCAGACAGGCTGCCGCCAGGGTCCCTGTCGTAGGGTGCGACGAAGGGTGACGGCGGCCGTTTGCCCGAACTGACGTGGGTAAGTAGCCTACCGCCAGAGAACCTAGCGGTGGCCAGTCTGACCCTACCGTCAGGGTCTTTGGCGGTGGGGTCCTGTGTTTTATGGTTTTCAAGTTTAATTGTTTGCTTTTTTTCAAAAACAATATCACAGCAATGATATAGAACCTAAAAAACAGATCTCAAACAATTAAACTTGGGCATCACATACACATTAATAAAACTGTAGTGATTGTTTTATGGTTTAGGTTTTTACAAGTTTTAGTGATTGTTTCTTTTGTAAAGTTTTATCATATAGTTTTATAGTTTCACAAAGAAAGCAAAATATGAGCTCACATATTAATAAAGGTTCCACATAGCAAATAGCAAATAGTAAGCTTGTCCACATAGTTTGGCAACCCCAACTAACGCAAGTAGTTTTGCAATAAGCTTTCACAAAACCAACAAACGGTGCAACAAGTTCTTAATACAAGTTTATAGAGCGGGTAAACATCCCCCCTCGTATGTTAGGCCTGGCTGTGGAGATAGATACGGCAGCGGATCCACCGGTTCAAGCGGAGGCAGAACGCTGGTTGGCATCCGACCGTTCAAGCACTCCCACCTTGCCTTGCCCGCTGGAGTTTTCGCCTCCGCCCTTCCCCAGCTGATGATATCGACACTACTAGGAAAAGGCCTACTAATGGCGCACCGGTTTTGCCTACTAATGGCGCACCACCGGCGCGCCATTAGTATCACGCCACTAGAATTTTTTACTAATGGTGCACCACTGGTGCGCCATTAGTATCTGGTATGCTAATGGCGCACCAGACAGTGCGCCATTAGTATAGGCCACGGTGCGCCATTAGTATAGGCCACTGGTGCGCCATTAGTATAGGCCACTAGTGCGCCATTAGTATTTTTGAATTTTAAAGGCGGGAAAATAGTAGTGGCGCACCGTCTAACCCCCACCGTGCGCCATTGCTATTTTTGAATTTTGAATTTGGATCTGGATCGTGATTTTTTTTTGCCCATTTTTTGCCCATTTTTTGCTCGTTTTTTGGCACGATATTATTTCAAATTTTGTTTCTGTTTTTGGATCTTGTACGTTCTTTTGCCGTGTTCTTTTGCCGGAGAGGAGTTCGCCCAAGAGGAGGAGGAGGAGGTCACCGGAGAGGCGCTCGCCTACATCGCCGGAGAGGAGGAGGAGGAGTTCGCCGGAGAGGAGAAGGAGAAGGTCGCCGGAGAGGAGTTCACCGGAGCATCGGAGAGGAGGAAGAGAAACCATGAGGGGATGGGAGGAGAGGAGGGAGGAGGAGCTCACCGGAGAGGAGGGAGGTGGAGCTCACCGGAAAGGAGGGAGGAGGAGCTCACCGGAGAGGAGGGAGGAGAAACTGTGAGGGGGGGGGAGGGAAGGAGAGGAGGGAGAGGAGGAGGTCGCCGGAGAGGAGGAGGAGGAGGTCGCCAGAGAGGAGGAGGGTAGTATGGTGGAGGAGAGAAGGGAAGATGGAGTGGAGGAGAGGAGGAGATGGAGTGGAGGAGAGGTGGAGTGGAGGAGAAGAATGAAGAGGTAAGGAGGAGAGGACCACGCCTAGCCATATATACGGCATAGTAATGGCGCACCGCGGGCAGGTGCGCCATTACTAACTTTTTTTATTTTTTTTATTTATTTTGAATTTTGAAGGCGGGAAGATACTAATGGCGCACCATGGGCAGGTGCACCATTAGTAACTTTTTTTTTTATTTTTTTGATTTATTTTGAATTTTGAAGGCGGGAAGATACTAATGGCGCACCATGGGCAGGTGCGCCATTAGTAACTTTTTTTTTTATTTTTTTGACTTATTTTGAATTTTGAAGGCAGGAAGATACTAATGGCGCACCATGGGCAGGTGCGCCATTAGTAAGTTTGAATTTTTTTGAATTTTTTTGCCTCTCCAGATCTTAAAAGCCCCGTATCTTTTTTTCTGTTAGGTTTTTGAGGATTTTGAAAATGTTTAACGGGGTTTCCCCGGTTAAATTCGGATGTAACTTTTCGAGTAGATGATTTTTCATATAAAAAACTTTTTCATCCGAGTTCGTACGCAAAAGTTATGCCCATTTTACAAATTCTCGAGAGATTTCGCAAATAAAGTCGAAATTCATATTTGTAAATTTTCACAACAACTAGACCACATATCACATGGAAAACTTATTTTCTTTTATTTTTTTGACATTTCCATCATTTTTTTTATTTTTTAAAAACTGAAAAGGCAGTCCGGGGGGTGCATTCGGTGGAAGTGGTGGCCAAGTTACTAATGACGCACCGTGGCATGGTGCGCCATTACTAGTTCAACTAATAATGGAGCACCACTCCCACGGTGCGCCATTAGTAGTTTTGAAAAAAAAATTAAAAATTTTTTTACTAATGGCGCACCGTGGATGTGGTGCGCACCATGCCCACGGTGCGCCATTAGTAGTTTTGAAAAAAATTTAATTTTTTTTACTAATGGCGCATCGTGGATGTGGTGCGCCATTAGTATTTGGACACTAATGGCGTACCAACACATGGTGCGCCATTAGTATATAGTAATGGCGCAGCACATGTCTGTTGCGCATTAGTGTCAATTCCATCTATAGCCCTTTTCCTAGTAGTGCGAACGCCGATGCACTTGGGGCGGCATCCTGGCTCTCTCCTCCGCATTGCTCTCGAAGTAGATCCTCCGGCCCAAATTGCGCAGCTCCTAGTTGGAGTGCTGCTTGACAGCTTCAATGGTCCCTTCTCGGCGGTTACGGGGGATAGTTGGATCTCCCTCCTGTTGGGGAACGTAGTAATTTCAAAAATTTCCCACGCACACTCAAGATCATGGTGATGCATAGCAATGAGAGGGGAGAGTGCTGTCTACGTAGCCTCGTAGACCGAAAGCGGAAGCGTTAGCACAACGCGGTTGATGTAGTCGTACGTCTTCACGATCCGACCGATCAAGTACCGAACGCACGGCACCTCCGAGTTCTGCACACGTTCAACTCGATAACGTCCCTCGAACTCCGATCCAGCCGAGTGTTGAGGGAGAGTTTCGTCAGCACGACGGCGTGGTGACGATGATGATGTTCTACCGACGCAGGGCTTCACCTAAGCACCGCTACGATATGACCGAGGTGGATTATGGTGGAGGAGGGCACCGCACACGGCTAAGAGATCAAGAGATCAATTGTTGTGTCTTTGAGGTGCCCCCTGCCCCCGTATATAAAGGAGTGGAGGAGGGGGAGGGCCGGCCCTCTCTATGGCGCGCCCTAGGGGAGTCCTACTCCCACCGGGAGTAGGATTCCCCCTTTCCTAGTAGAACTAGGAGCCCTTCCAAGTAGTAGGAGTAGGAGGGAAGGAAAGGGAAGGGAAGAGGAGAAGGAAGGAAGGGGACGCCCCCCCCTCTCCCTAGTCCAATTCGGACCAGCCCATGGGGAGGGGTGCGGCCACCCTTTGAGGCCTTTCTCTCCTTTCCCGTATGGCCCATTAAGGCCCAATACGAATTCCTGTAACTCCCCGGTACTCCCGAAAATACCCGAATCACTCGGAACCATTCTGATGTCCGAATATAGTCGTCCAATATATCGATCTTTACATCTCGACCATTTCGAGACTCCTCGTCATGTCCCCAATCTCATCCGGGACTCCGAACACCTTCGGTACATCAAAACACATAAACTCATAATATAACCGTCATTGAACTTTAAGTGTGCGGACCCTACGGGTTCGAGAACTATGTAGACATGACCGAGACACGTCTCCGGTCAATAACCAATAGCGGAACCTGGATGCTCATATTGGCTCCTACATATTCTACGAAGATCTTTATCGGTCAAACCGCATAACAACATACGTTGTTCCCTTTGTCATCGGTATGTTACTTGCCCGAGATTCGATCGTCGGTATCTCAATACCTAGTTCAATCTCGTTACCGGCAAGTCTCTTTACTCGTTCCGTAATACATCATCTCGCAACTAACTCATTAGTTGCAATGCTCGCAAGGCTTATAGTGATGTGCATTACCGAGTGAGCCGAGAGATACCTCTCCGACAATCGGAGTGACAAATTCTAATCTCGAAATACGCCAACCCAACAAGTACCTTCGGAGACACCTGTAGAGCACCTTTATAATCACCCAGTTACGTTGTGTCATTCGGTAAACGGGAGTTGATAATCTCATAGTCATAGGAACATGTATAAGTCATGAAGAAAGCAATAGCAATAAACTAAACGATCAAGTGCTATGCTAACGGAATGGGTCAAGTAAATCACATCATTCTCCTAATGATGTGATCCGGTTAATCAAATGAGAACTCATGTCTATGGTTAGGAAACATAACCATCTTTGATCAACGAGCTAGTCAAGTAGAGGCATACTAGTGACACTCTGCTTGTCTATGTATTCACACATGTACTATGTTTCCGGTTAATACAATTCTAGCATGAATAATAAACATTTATCATGATATAAGGAAATAAATAATAACTTTATTATTGCCTCTAGGGCATATTTCCTTCAGTCTCCCACTTGCACTAGAGTCAATAATCTAGTTCACATCGCCATGTGATTTAACACCAATAGTTCACATCACCATGTGATTAACACCCATAGTTCACATCATCATGTAACCAACACCCAAAGTGTTTACTAGAGTCAATAATCTAGTTCACATCGCTATGTGATTAACACCCAAAGAGTACTAAGGTGTGATCATGTTTTGCTTGTGAGAGAAGTTTAGTCAACGGGTTTGCCACATTCAGATCCGTAAGTATTTTGCAAATTTCTATGTCAACAATGCTCTGTACGGAGCTATCCTAGCTATTTGCTCCCACTTTCAATATGTATCCAGATTGAGATTTAGAGTCATCTGGACCAGTGTCAAAATTTGCATCGACGTAACCCTTTACGACGAACCTTTTTGTCACCTCCATAATCGAGAAACATATCCTTATTCCACTAAGGATAATTTGACCATTGTCCAATGATCTACTCCTAGATCACTATTGTACTCCCTTGCCAAAAATAGTGTAGGGTATACAATAGATCCGATACACAGCATGGCATATTTTATAGAACCTATTGCCAAGGCATAGGGAATGACTTTCATTCTCTCTCTCTATCTTCTGCCGTGGTCGGGTTCTGAGTCTTACTCAACTTCACACCTTGTAACACAGGCAAGAACTCTTTCTTTGACTGTTCCATTTTGAACTACTTCAAAATCTTGTCAAGGTATGTACTCATTGAAAAAATTATCAAACGTCTTGATCTGTCACCATAGATCTTGATGCTCAATATGTAAGCAGCTTCACCAAGGTCTTTCTTTGAAAAACTCCTTTCAAACACTCCTTTATGCTTTGCAGAATAGTTCTACATTATCTCCGATCAACAATATGTTATTCACATATACTTATCAGAAATGCTGTAGTGCTCACACTCACTTTCTTGTAAATACAGGCTTCACCGCAAGTCTGTATAAAACTATATGCTTTGATCAACTTATCAAAGCGTATATTCCAACTCTGAGATGCTTGCACCAGTCCATAGATGGATCGCTGGAGCTTGCATATTTTGTTAGTACCTTTAGGATTGACAAAACCTTCTGGTTGCATCATATACAACTTTTCTTTAATAAATCCATTAAGGAATGCAGTTTTGTTTATCCATTTGCCAGATTTCATAAAATGCGACAATTGCTAACATGATTTGGACAGACTTAAGCATATATACGAGTGAGAAACTCTCATCGTAGTCAACACCTTGAACTTGCCGAAAACCTTTTTGCGACAATTCTAGCTTTGTAGATAGTAACACTACTATCAGCGTCCATCTTCCTCTTGGAGATCCATTTAATCTCAACGGCTCGCCGATCATTGGGCAGGTCAATCAAAGTCCGTACTTTGTTCTCATACATGGATCTCATCTCAGATTTCATGGCCTCAAGCCATTTCGTGGAATCTGGGCTCATCATCGCTTCCTCATAGTTCGTAGGCTTGTCATGGTCAAGTACCATGACCTCCAGAACAGGATTACCGTACCACTCAGGTGCGGATATCACTCTGGTTTACCTACGAGGTTTCGGTAGTAACTTGATCTGAAGTTACATGATCATCATCATTAGCTTCCTCACTAATTGGTGTAGCAGTCACAGGAACAGATTTCTATGATGAACTACTTTCCAATAAGGGAGCAGGTACAGTTACCTCATCAAGTTCTACTTTCCTCCCACTCACTTCTTTTGAGAGAAACTCCTTTTCTAGAAAGGATCCATTCTCAGCAACGAATATCTTGCCTTCAGATCTGCGACAGAAGGTGTGCCCAACATTTTCTTTTGGGTATCCTATGAGGACGCACTTCTCCGATTTGGGTTTGAGCTTATCAGGTTGAAACTTTTTCACATAAGCATTGCAACCTCAAACTTTAAGAAACGACAGCTTAGGTTTTCTTGCCAAACCATAGTTCATACGGTGTCGTCTCAACGAATTTAGATGGTGCCCTATTTAACGTGAATGTAGCTGTCTCTAATGTATAACCCCAAAACGATAGCGGTAAATCAGTAAGAGACGTCATAGATCGCACCATATCTAATAAAGCACGGTTACGACGTTCGGACACACCATTACACTGTAGTGTTCCAGGTGGCGTGAGTAGTGAAACTATTTCACATTGTTTTAACTGAAGGCCAAACTCGTAACTCAAATATTCCCCTCCACGATCAGATCATAGGAACTTTATTTTCTTGTTACGATGATTTTCAACTTCACTCTGAAATTCTTTGAACTTTTCAAATGTTTCAGACTTATGTTTCATTAAGTAGATATACCCATATCTGCTTAAGTTATCTGTGAAGGTGAGAAAATAACGACATCCGCCACGAGCCTCAACATTCATCGGACCACATACATCTGTATGTATGATTTCCAACAAATCTGTTGCTCTCTCCATAGTACCGGAGAACGGTGTTTTAGTCATCTTGCCCATGAGGCATGGTTCGCAAGTACCAAGTGATTCATAATCGAGTGGTTCCAAAAGTCCATCAGTATGGAGTTTCTTCATGCGCTTTATATCGATATGACCTAACCGGCAGTGCCACAAATAAGTTGCACTATTATTATCAACTCTGCATCTTTTGGCTTCTACATTATGAATATGTGTATTACTACTATCGAGATTTAATAAGAATAGACCCCTCTTCAAGGGTGCATGACCATAAAAGATATTACTCATATAAATAGAACAACCATTATTCTCTGATTTAAATGAATAACCGTCTCGCATTAAACAAGATCCAGATATAATGTTCATGCTCAACGCTGGCACCAAATAACAATTATTTGGGTCTAATACTAATCCCAAAGGTAGATGTAGAGGTAGCGTGCCGACCGCGATCACATCGACTTTGGAACCGTTTCCCACGCGCATCGTCACCTCGTCCTTAGCCAATCTTCGCTTAATCCGTAGTCCCTGTTTCGAGTTGCAAATATTAGCAACAGAACCAGTATCAAATACGCAGGTGCTACTACGAGCATTAGTAAGGTACACATCAATAACATGTATATCACATATACCTTTGTTCACCTTGCCATCCTTCTTATCCGCCAAATACTTGGGGCAGTTCCGCTTCCAGTGACCAGTCTGCTTGCAGTAGAAGCACTCAGTTTCAGGCTTAGGTCCAGACTTGGGTTTCTTCTCTTGAGCAGCAACTTGCTTGCTGTTCTTCTTGAAGTTCCCTTCTTCTTCCCTTTGCCCTTTTTCTTGAAACTAGTGGTCTTGTTGACCATCAACACTTGATGCTCGTTTTTGATTTCTACCTCCACAGCTTTCAGCATTGCGAAGAGCTCGGGAATAGTGTTGTTCATCCCTTGCATATTATAGTTCATCACGAAGCTCTTGTAGCTTGGTGGCAGTGATTGGAGAATTCTGTCAATGACGCAATCATCTGGAAGATTAACTCCCATCTGAATCAAGTGATTATTATACCCAGACATTTTGAGTATATGCTAACTGACAGAACTGTTCTCCTCCATCTTGCAGCTATAGAACTTATTGGAGACTTCATATCTCTCAATCCGTGCATTTGCTTGAAATATTAATTTCAACTCCTGGAACATCTCATATGCTCCACGACGTTCAAAATGTCGTTGAAGTCCCGAATCTAAGCCGTAAAGCATGGCACACTGAACTATCGAGTAGTCATCAGCTTTGCTCTGCCAGACATTCATAACATCTGGTGTTGCTCCAGCAGCAGGCCTGGCACCCAGCGGTGCTTCCAGAACGTAATTCTTCTGAGCAGTAATGAGGATAATCCTCAAGTTACGAACCCAGTCCGTGTAATTGCTACCATCATCTTTCAACTTTGCTTTCTCAAGGAACGCATTAAAATTCAACGGAACAACAGCACGAGCCATCTATCTACAATCAAACATAAACAAGCAAGATACTATCAGGTACTAAGTTCATGATAAGTTTAAGTTCAATTAATCAAATTACTTAAGAACTCCCACTTAGATAGACATCCCTCTAATCCTCTAAGTGATCACGTGATCCAAATCAACTAAACCATGTCCGATCATCACGTGAGATGGAGTAGTTTCATTGGTGAACATCGCTATGTTGATCATATCTACTATATGATTCACGCTCGACCTTTCGGTCTCCGTGTTCCGATGCCATATCTGTATATGCTTGGCTCGTCAAGTATAACCTGAGTATTCCGCGTGTGCAACTGTTTTGCACCCGTTGTATTTGAACGTAGAGCCTATCACACCCGATCATCACGTGGTGTCTCAGCACGAAGAACTTTCGCAACGGTGCATACTCAGGGAGAACACTTCTTGATAATTAGTGAGAGATCATCTTATAATGCTACCGTCAATCAAAGCAAGATAAGATGCATAAAAGATAAACATCACATGCAATCAATATAAGTGATATGATATGGCCATCATCATCTTGTGCCTGTGATCTCCATCTCCGAAGCACCGTCATGATCACCATCGTCACCGGCGCGGCACCTTGATCTCCATCGTAGCATCGTTGCCGTCTCGCCAATCTTATGCTTCCACGACTATCGCTACCACTTAGTGATAAAGTAAAGCATTACATCGCGATTGCATTGCATACAATAAAGCGACAACCATATGGCTCCTGCCAGTTGCCGACAACTCGTTTACAAAACATGATCATCTCATACAATAAAATTTAGCATCATGTCTTGGCCATATCACATCACAACATGCCCTGCAAAAACAAGTTAGACGTCCTCTACTTTGTTGTTGCAAGTTTTACGTGGCTGCTACGGGCTTAAGCAAGAACCAATCTCACCTACGCATCAAAACCACAACGATAGTTTGTCAATTTGACTCTGTTTTAACCTTCGCAAGGACCGGGCGTAGCCACACTCGGTTCAACTAAAGTTGGAGAAACAGTCACCCGCAAGCCACCTTTGTGCGAAGCACGTCGGGAGAACCGGTCTCGCGTAAGCGTACGCGTAATGTCGGTCCGGGCCGCTTCATCCAACAATACCGCCGAACCAAAGTATGACATGCTGGTAGGCAGTATGACTTATATCGCCCACAACTCACTTGTGTTCTACTCGTGCATATAACATCAAACCATAAAACCTGGCTCCTATACCACTGTTGGGGAACGCAGTAATTTCAAAAAAATTCCTACGCACACGCAAGATCATGGTGATGCATAGCAACGAGAGGGGAGAATGTTATCTACATACCCTCGTAGATCGCAACGGAAGCGTTGACGCAACGTAGAGGAAGTAGTCGTATGTCTTCCCGATCCGACCGATCCAAGCACCATTACTCCGGCACCTCCAAGTTCTTAGCACATGTACAGCTCGATGACGCTCCCCGGGCTCCGATCCAGCAAAGCTTTGGGGATGAGTTCCGTCAGCACAACGGCGTGGTGACGATGATGATGTTCTACCGACGCAGGGCTTCGCCTAAGCACTACAACGATATGATCGAGGTGGAATATGGTGGCAGGGGGCACCGCACACGGCTAAGGAACGATCACATGGATCAACTTGTGTGTCTAGAGGTGCCCCCTGCCCCCGTATATAAAGGATCCAAGGGGGGGTGCGGCCGGCCCTATGGTGGCGCGCAGGAGGAGTCCTACTCCTACCGGGAGTAGGACTACCCTCCCAAACCTTGTCCAACTAGGAGAGGTGGAGGGAGAATAGGAAAGGGGGGGCGCCGCCCCTCCCTCCTTGTCCAATTCGGACTAGGGGGAGAGGGGGCGCGCGGCCTGCCCTGGCAGCCCCTTCCTCTTCTCCACATTAGGCCCATGAGGCCCATTAACCCCCCGGGGGGTTCCGGTAACCCCCCGGTGCTCCGGTTTTATCCGATACTCCTCCGGAACCCTTCCGGTGTCTGAATATAGTCATCCAATATATCAATCTTTATGTCTCTACCATTTCGAGACTCCTCGTCATGTCCGTGATCACATCCGGGACTCCGAACTAACTTCGGTACATCAAAATGCATAAACTCATAATAACTGTCATCGTAACGTTAAGCGTGCGGACCCTACAGTTCGAGAACAATGCAGACATGACTGAGACACATCTCCGGTCAATAACCAATAGCGGGACCTGGATGCCCATATTGGCTCCTACATATTCTACGAAGATCTTTATCGGTCAGACCGCATAACAACATACGTTGTTCCCTTTGTCATCGGTATGTTACTTGCCCGAGATTCGATCGTCGGTATCCAATACCTAGTTCAATCTCGTTACCGGCAAGTCTCTTTACTCGTTCCGTAATACATCATCTCGCAACTAACTCATTAGTTGCAATGCTTGCAAGGCTTATGTGATGTGCATTACCGAGAGGGCCCAGAGATACCTCTCCGACAATCGGAGTGACAAATCCTATTCTCGAAATACGCCAACCCAACATCTACCTTTGGAGACACCTGTAGATCTGCTTTATAATCACCCAGTTACATTATGCTCTCCAGAAATTCTATATTATTTTCGATCAGTAATATGTCATCCACATATAATATCATAAATGCTACAGAGCTCCCACTCACTTTCTTGTAAATACAGGCTTCTCCGAAAGTATGTATAAACCCAAATGCTTTGATCACACTATCAAAACGTTTATTCCAACTCCGAGAGGCTTGCACCAGTCCATAAATGGATCGCTGGAGCTTGCACACTTTGTTAGCTCCCTTTGGATCGACAAAACCTTCCGGTTGCATCATATACAACTCTTCTTCCAGAAATCCATTCAGGAATGCAGTTTTGACATCCATCTGCCAAATTTCATAATCATAAAATGCGGCAATTGCTAACATGATTCGGACAGACTTAAGCATCGCTACGGGTGAGAAGGCCTCATCGTAGTCAACCCCTTGAACTTGTCGAAAACCTTTTGCGACAAGTCGAGCTTTGTAGACAGTAATATTATCGTCAGCGTCAGTCTTCTTCTTGAAGATCCATTTATTCTCAATTGCTTGCCGATCATCGGGCAAGTCAACAAAAATCCATACTTTGTTCTCATACATGGATCCCATCTCAGATTTCATGGCTTCAAGCCACTTTGCGGAATCTGGGCTCACCATCGCTTCTTCATAGTTCGTAGGTTCATCATGATCTAGTAGCATGACTTCCAGAACTGGATTACCGTACCACTCTGGCGCAGATCTCACTCTGGTTGATCTACGAGGTTCAGTAGTATCTTGTTCTGAAGTTTCATGATCATTATCATTAACTTCCTCACTTATTGGTGTAGGTGTCGCAGAAACAGTTTTCTGTGATGTACTACTTTCCAATAAAGGAGCAGGTACAGTTACCTCGTCAAGTTCTACTTTCCTCACACTCACTTCTTTCGAGAGAAACTCCTTCTCCAGAAAGTTTCTGAATTTAGCAACAAAAGTCTTGCCTTTGGATCTGTGATAGAAGGTGTATCCAATAGTTTCCTTTGGATATCCTATGAAGACACATTTCTCCGATTTGGGTTCGAGCTTATCAGGTTGAAGCTTTTTCACATAAGCATCGCAGCCCCAAACTTTCAGAAACGACAACTTTGGTTTCTTGCCGAACCACAGTTCATAAGGCGTCGTCTCAATGGATTTTGATGGTGCCCTATTTAATGTGAATGCGGCCGTCTCTAGAGCGTATCCCCAAAACGATAGCGGTAAATCAGTAAGAGACATCATAGATCGCACCATATCTAGTAAAGTACGATTACGACATTCGGACACACCATTACGCTGTGGTGTTCCGGGTGGCGTGAGTTGCGAAACTATTCCACAATTTTTCAAATGTACACCAAACTCGTAACTCAAATATTCCCCTCCACGATCAGATCGTAGGAACTTTATTTTCTTGTTACGATGATTTTCAACTTCACTCTGAAATTCTTTGAACTTTTCAAATGTTTCAGACTTATGTTTCATTAAGTAGATATACCCATATCTGCTTAAGTCATCTGTGAAGGTGAGAAAATAACGATATCCGCCACGAGCCTCAACATTCATCGGACCACATACATCTGTATGTATGATTTCCAACAAATCTGTTGCTCTCTCCATAGTACCGGAGAACGGTGTTTTAGTCATCTTGCCCATGAGGCATGGTTCGCAAGTACCAAGTGATTCATAATCGAGTGGTTCCAAAAGTCCATCAGTATGGAGTTTCTTCATGCGCTTTATACCGATATGACCTAAACGGCAGTGCCACAAATAAGTTACACTATCATTATCAACTCTGCATCTTTTGGCTTCAACATTATGAATATGTGTGTTACTACTATCGAGATTCATCAAAAATAGACCACTCTTCAAAGGTGCATGACCATAAAAGATATTATTCATATAAATAGAACAACCATTATTCTCTGATTTAAATGAATAACCGTCTCGCATTAAACAAGATCCAGATATAATGTTCATGCTCAATGCTTGCACCAAATAACAATTATTTAGGTCTAATACTAATCCCGAAGGTAGATGTAGAGGTAGCGTGCTGACCGCGATCACATCGACTTCGGAACCATTTCCTACGCGCATCGTCACCTCGTCCTTTGCCAGTGTTCGCTTAATCCGTAGTCCCTGTTTCGAGTTGCAAATATTAGCAATAGAACCAGTATCAAATACCCAGGTGCTACTGCGAGCTCTAGTAAGGTACACATCAATAACATGTATATCACATATACCTTTGTTCACCTTGCCATCCTTCTTATCCACCAAATACTTGGGGCAGTTCCGCTTCAAGTGACCAGTCCGCTTGCAGTAGAAGCACTCAGTTTCAGGCTTAGGTCCAGACTTGGGTTTCTTCTCTTGAGCAGCAACTTGCTTGCTGTTCTTCTTGAAGTTCCCCCTTCTTCTTCCCTTTGCCCTTTTTCTTGAAACTAGTGGTCTTGTTGACCATCAACACTTGATGCTCCTTTTTGATTTCTACCTCCGCAGCTTTCAGCATTGCGAAGAGCTCGGGAATAGTATTATTCATCCCTTGCATATTATAGTTCATCACGAAGCTCATGTAGCTTGGTGGCAGTGATTGGAGAATTATGTCAATGACGCAATCATCTGGAAGATTAACTCCCATCTGGCCGTCCGTCTATCGCCGCCGCCCCCTCCGCCACCCCCGGAGCCAGATTGACGCCTTTCCTTGGCCGCGTACTTTTTGTGTTTTTTCTGGGCTTGTTGAGATATGCCCTCAGCAGAACCTTTGTACTCCTCGTCATGTGACTTGGGTGTGTGTGTGTTGAACTAGTCTGTGTATGTTTGCTCTTGGGGGTTTGCTTTTTCTATAAAGTGGGGCGAAAGCCTTTTTCGGTAATGAAGTGATTATTATACCTAGACATTTTGAGTATATGCTCACTGACAGAACTGTTCCCCTCCATCTTGCAGCTATAGAACTTATTGGAGACTTCATATCTCTCAATCCGGGCATTTGCTTGAAATATTAACTTCAACTCCTGGAACATCTCATATGCTCCATGACGTTCAAAACATCGTTGAAGTCCCGATTCTAAGCCGTAAAGCATGGCACACTGAACTATCGAGTAGTCATCAGCTTTGCTCTGCCAGACGTTCATAACATCTGGTGTTGCTCCAGCAGCAGGCCTGGCACCCAGCGGTGCTTCCAGGACGTAATTCTTCTGTGCAGCAATGAGGATAATCCTCAAGTTACGGACCCAGTTCGTGTAATTGCTACCATCATCTTTCAACTTTGCTTTCTCAAGGAACGCATTAAAATTCAACAGAACAACAGCACGGGCCATCTATCTACAATCAAACATACATAAGCAAGATACTATCAGGTACTAAGTTCATGATAAATTTAAGTTCAATTAATCAAATTACTTAATGAACTCCCACTTAGATAGACACCCCTCTAATCCTCTAAGTGATCACGTGATCCAAATCAACTAAACCATAACCGATCATCACGTGAAATGGAGTAGTTTTCAATGGTGAACATCGCTATGTTGATCATATCTACTATATGATTCATGCTCGATATTTTGATCTCAGTGTTCCGAGGCCATATCTGCATATGCTAGGCTCATCAAGTTTAACCTGAGTATTCTGCGTGTGCAAAACTGGTTTGCACCCGTTGTAGATGGACGTAGAGCTTATCACACCCGATCATCACGTGGTGTCTAGGCACGACGAACTTTGGCAATGGTGCATACTCAGGGAGAACACTTTTATCTTGATGATTTAGTGAGAGATCATCTTATAATGCTACCGTCAATCAAAGCAAGATAAGATGCATAAAAGAAAAACATCACATGCAATCAATATAAGTGATATGATATGGCCATCATCATCTTGTGCATGTGATCTCAATCTCCGAAGCACCGTCATGATCACCATCGTCACCGGCGCGACACCTTGATCTCCATCGTAGCATCGTTGTCGTCTCGCCAATCTTATGCTTCCACGACTATCGCTGCCGCTTAGTGATAAAGTAAAGCATTACAGCGCGATTGCATTGCATACAATAAAGCGACAACCATATGGCTCCTGCCAGTTGCCGATAACTCGGTTACAAAACATGATCATCTCATACAATAAAATTTAGCATCATGTCTTGACCATATCACATCACAACATGCCCTGCAAAAACAAGTTAGACGTCCTCTACTTTGTTGTTGCAAGTTTTACGTGGCTGCTACGGGCTTAAGCAAGAACCAATCTTACCTACGCATCAAAACCACAACGATAGTTTGTCAAGTTGGTGTTGTTTTAACCTTCGCAAGGACCGGGCGTAGCCACACTCGGTTCAACTAAAGTTGGAGAAGCTGTCACCCGCAAGCCACCTATGTGCAAAGCACGTCGGGAGAACCGGTCTCGCGTAAGCGTACGCGTAATGTCGGTCCGGGCCGCTTCGTCCAACAATACCGCCGAACCAAAGTATGACATGCTGGTAAGCAGTATGACTTATATCGCCCACAACTCACTTGTGTTCTACTCGTGCATATAACATCAACATATAAAACCTAGGCTCGGATGCCACTGTTGGGGAACGTAGTAATTTCAAAAAAATTCCTACGCACACGCAAGATCATGGTGATGCATAGCAACGAGAGGGGAGAGTGTGATCTACGTACCCTTGTAGATCGACAGCGGAAGCATTTGGTTGATTTAGTCGTACGTCTCCACGGCCCAACCGATCAAGCACCGAACTACGGCACCTCCGAGTTCTAGTACACGTTCAGCTCGATGACGATCCCCGGACTCCGATCCAGCAAAGTGTCGGGGAAGAGTTCCGTCGGCATGACGGTGTGGTGACGATCTTGATGTACTACCGTCGCAGGGCTCCGCCTAAGCACCGCTACAATATTATCGAGGATTATGGTGGTAGGGGGCATCGCACACGGTTAAGAATATGATCACGTGGATCAACTTGTGTCTCTAGGGGTTCCCCTGCCTCCGTATACAAAGGTTCAAGAGGGGGAGGCCGGCCGGCCATCATAGGGCGCGCCAGGAGGAGTCCTACTCCCTCCGGGAGTAGGACTTCCCCCCAATCCTAGTTGGAATAGGATTCGCGAGGTGGGAACAGAGAGAGAGAGAAGGAGGGGGGCGCCGGCCCCCTCTCTCCTTGTCCTATTCGGACTAGGGGGACGGGCGCGCGGCCCAGCCCTGGCCGCCTCTCCTCTTCTTCCACTAAGGCCCATTAAGGCCCATGTACCTCCCGGGGGGTTCCGGTAACCTCCCGGTTTTACGGTAAAATCCTGATTTCACCCGGAACACTTCCGATATCCAAATGGAGGCTTCCAATATATCAATCTTTATGTCTCGACCATTTCGAGACTCGTCGTCATGTCCGTGATCACATCCGGGACTCCGAACAAACTTTGGTACATCAAAATGCATAAACTCATAATATAACTGTCATCGAAACCTTAAGCGTGCGGACCCTACGGGTTCGAGAATAATGTAGACATGACCGAGACACGTCTCCGGTCAATAACCAATAGCGGAACCTGGATGCTCATATTGGCTCCTACATATTCTACGAAGATCTTTTATCGGTCAGACCGCATAACAACATACGTTGTTTCCTTTGTCATCGGTATGTTACTTGCCCGAGATTCGATCGTCGGTATCCAATACCTAGTTCAATCTCGTTACCGGCAAGTCTCTTTACTCGTTCCATAATACATCATCCCGCAACTAACTCATTAGTTGCAATGCTTGCAAGGCTTAAGTGATGTGCATTACCGAGAGGGCCCAGAGATACCTCTCCGACGATTGGAGTGACAAATCCTAATCTCGAAATACGTCAACCCAACATGTACCTTTGGAGACGCCTATAGAGCACCTTTATAATCACTCAGTTACATTGTGACGTTTGGTAGCACACAAAGTGTTCCTCCGGCACACGGGAGTTACATAATCTCATAGTCATAGGAACATGTATAAGTCATGAAGAAAGCAATAGCAACATACTAAACAATCGGGTGCTAAGCTAATGGAATGGGTCATGTCAATCAGATCATTCAACTAATGATGTGATCCCGTTAATCAAATGACAACTCTTTGTCCATGGTTAGGAAACATAACCATCTTTGATTAACGAGCTAGTCAAGTAGAGGCATACTAGTGACACTCTGTTTGTCTATGTATTCACACATGTATTATGTTTCTGGTTAATACAATTCTAGCATGAATAATAAACTTTTATCATGATATAAGGAAATAAATAATAACTTTATTATTGCCTCTAGGGCATATTTCCTTCACTGCGCCCCCCGGTAGGTAGCGCCTCCCAGTACCACCCCGGTGGAGCCCAGTCCCAGACATGGCCCATCTGGTGACGCAGGTGTCATCCGCCGACTCGACGACGAGGATGCGGGATAGGCATCGTCGACGTCGATGAGGAAATAATTGTTTTAACTAAAAAAGTAAACTAGTTCTATTAATTTTTGTACTAAAAATAAAATAGTTGTATTAACTCAACTAGCTCAATTAAGCACTTACTATAAATATAAATAAACTAGTTTTACTAAAAATAAACTAGTTCAACTAGTTATATTCATTTTCTTACTAATTCTATTAAACACTTACTAAAAAATAGTAAAAAAACAGTAGATGAAGTCTAAAATTTAACCCTAACTAATTTGATGAACTCTAAAATTTAATGAACCCTAACTAATTTGATGAACTCTAAAATTTAACCCTAACCAATTTGATGAACTCTGAAATTTAACCCTAACTAATTTGATGAACTCTAAAACTAATTCTATTTAACAACTACTGCCATAATTAGCATCTAATTTGATGAACCCTAACTAATTAGATGAACTCTGAAATTTAAACCTAAGAACCCTAGTTAAGCAGAGGTAGGGGAGGAGGAGGAGGAGGGCATGCTCACCTCAGGCGCCGGCGGAGTTAGGGAGAGGGGCACGCGGCGTCGAGGTCAGGGACGGGGTCGGGGCGGCAGGCGCACGGCGGAGGGCGGCGATGTAGGGGGGCGTTGAGGTCGGGGTCGGGGGCGTCGTGGAGGTCGGGGTCGGGGGCGGCATCGACGGCGTGCAGAGGGCAACGGGAGAGCGCGCGGCAGCCGGGTGATGACGGCGGCGACAGCAAACGCGCGCGTATTGGATTTGGGGAAAGTGGGCGTGGGGAAGAAGAACGGTTGGTTAAGTGGAAAGTAGCAGCAGCGCGTTCCACGAAAAGCGCTACTGCAACATTAGCTATAGCGCCTGTCCATAAAGCCCGCTGCTGCTACGCATTTCTCCTTTATTTTTCTTTTTCATTTATTTTCATTCACATTTTCTTTTTGTTCCTTCCCCTTTTTCTATTTCTTTCATTTTCATTTACTTTTCTATATGTTTTTCATTTTATTTTCCTTTCCTTAGCAGTAGCGCTTCCTGCGCGAAATACGCTGCTACAACAATCTTAGCAGCAGCGCGCTTTCCTTAGGCATGCTACTACTATAGGTATCCTGGCGAGAATAGTAAGGGGAATTGTAGTAGTAGCGCCTCTACAGTTAGACGCGCTACTGCTATGATCTTAGCTGCAGCGCGTTTGGATAACATGTGCTAGTGGTAAATTGTAGTAGCGCTTCTTTTTGTCCCGTGCTACTGGTAAGATTCCGTGTATAAGGTTTTCCCTAATAGTGCCTTGTCATCTTGAACCACCATAGACGATGAGGCGGCCTGGGCTCAATGAAGCGAGGCTACGCATCGGTGCTGCAGGAGCAATCACATCAGCGGAGGAGGTGGCACACCCAAGCAGGCCCACAAGCTTGCAACATTTTTTTGACGAATTTCTGCAATGAGAACGAAACAATAAGCACAGTATGGATCAACTTCATGATGAACATGAGCAAATGAACTCCATGTTACCTTCACCGTTCCCCTCAACTTGTTCTCACTAGCTCGAGTCTCGGGGATAGAACTAAGTGCATCAGAGGCATCAAAAATGCTTTTGTTCAGCTCCGAAGACTGCAATGGAATAAAATGAGTCAGTAGCACTAAAGTTGATTTCATCCAAACATCGGTTGAAAACAGATAAAAATAACTTACCACTCTATTCATGATGGGTCCATACTCCCTAAATCCGCCTTGTAGCTCTCTGATGCTGTCATTGTAGGCTTTATTCTCGGAGTCGTCGTCGTACAGACTTTCGGCGTCTGTCGTCGTCCACTGTGGCCTTAGGCGCAGACGATGCTTGATGCCATCGTCGAACCACAGCAGGTGATCCGAGTACTCCTCCCAGTCAATCACTCTTCTCTCCACATCTTTCTGAGTTTTCCACTTGTTCCATTCAGTCACGTATTTGGCATGTTGCTCTCCCCAATCGGTGATAGACTGATTCTTCTTCCTGCTCAGCCTGCAAAGCACAAGAAAGATTGTAAAACACCATTAGGAAGAATATGAAACATCAAAACGAAAGTTGGTAACGATGAGAACGGGCGGTGGTACTCACAAGTGCAGGTCGTAGCCACCGTTATCTTTGACGATGCCGGCTGGTGGTGTACGTTGTGCCTTACCAAATTGCACGGCAAAGCGCTATGGCAAGTGGTACTCGATGGCATAGACAAAAATCATGGGCACGATGCACCGCCAGAGAAGTCGGTCCTGCTTGCACATCACGTTCAGCTCGAACTCCCACTCTCGGTCGTCAGTATACGGCCGCCAGTTAACCTAGCACCAAAAGTGGTAAGCTCAAGTGAAAGTGTTGTCAACCACATTCGAAAGCTAGGTCTTATACCTGGAGAGGCGTCAGAGCATCAAGCTCGTTGATGAAGATCTTGTACAAGGTCTTGGATTCACCCGAGATTGTACCCACCACGTCCCAAGCGTATGCGACGGTCGGGTATCGAGCATCGTCGCCATCTTCGCCATATTCAGTCCATGCATGCGCTCTAAGCTTCTCCAGACGACCCACCGGGATTCGCTCCCACATCCAAATGGAGAGGCCCCACACACATCCACACATACCGGACGTAGCTTCCGTCCTCCGGGTTGCATCGTCAAGCTACAAAACAAGTGTAGATGATAAGATGCCAAAATCCAAAGTAGCGCACGTCCATGATATTTGAAACAATGGTGTGATATTCACTTACCGAACGGTATAGGTAGGCGAGGCCGGCGACCCCCTAGCTGTACCCCGCATCCCAGTCCGCCAGGAAGTCGAAATACATCCAGAGGGTAGTGTCCGCAGAGCAGTCTTGAAACACTACCTCCGTGAGAAGATACCACAGGCAGGCCCTGACGTACTGCTCCACCACCCAGGGTTCGGCCCCTTCCGGGCACTTGCTCCGGTACTTCAGGAGCCAGGGCAGCGCGACGCCGGAAGTCCGGTTCTTCTTATCTGGGGGGCAGTCGCCGATGAGGACGACAACCCTGTCGTGCCAGTTCTTCCTCTCCACTCGTCCTGTCAGAGCATGACCCTCGAGCGGTAGGCCCGTAATCATCCCCCAATCCTCGAGTATAATCGTCATCTCCCCACATGGAAGATAGAAGTTGTGCGTCTTTGGCCGCCACCGATCGATCAAGGCCGCGAGAGCTGAGTGAACGAGCGTCGGCGGCATGCGCTTGATCTGCAGGACGAAACCCAGTAGTTGGGCTCTCCTGTAGAACGACGTGTACCGCTCATCGTACTCCATCTTCACGGTCGTCCCGTGACCCCTCATCCGCAGTGGCGGGAGCATCTGTCGAAATGAAGACCCAAATAATTAGTAACTTTTTTTCATCGATTCGAAATATTTGTTTTAAGAAAGTTACTTACCACTCTGTTCTCAATAAAACGGGCATGATGGCCCTTGTCAAACATAGGGTCAGCATAGTATACTTGATGCCAATGTCATCCGCAAGAGGTGGCCACCTAAAAAAATTGCATAAACATAAGCATAAGCATATCAAAAGAATTTTTAACATGAACTTGGGGACATATAGATGCATAACAAAGGCTCATCAAGGTTCAAATGCATCATATCACATATTTCTCCAACAACATCCAACATGCATCATCTCATATTTTCATAAAAAACAAAAAACATGAACTAGGGTTCATCTTGAGGGGTTCACCATTTTTACCCCGACAAAATCCAGTATTTGCATCATCTAACATACACTACATGCAACAAATATCTCCAATATTCATCATATAATAAATTTTTTGATAACAAAAAATTATGAACTAGGTTCATCTTGAGGATTCATACCCTACATATAACAAATATCTCCAATATTCATCATACACTACATCCAATACTTGCATCATATCATAGCATGCATCATCTATCACAACAAATGCCTCCAACATGCATCATATCAAAAAACATTCAAATCAAATATGAACTAGGGTTCATCTTAACACAACCATACCAAGTATTGAATAGAGTTCATATCTAACACAATATAACATCTAGAATCAACCTAAATCAATCCTAGGGTTAAAAAAATATTCAATCTAGTTCAAAAAAGGAGTGATTTGAATCAAATAATGCGACGAATCGAAAGGTGTTTGATTAAAACTAATTGGAGGGATCGAAAGAGCTTACTTTTCTCTCTACGGGGCCATCTCGGTCCGCAAAATCCGTGAAGAAACGAAGAAGATCAGAGGGGGAGTGGAGGGGATGAGAGGGGGCGAGTTGGAGGAACTGCTCTGTTCTTCGTGGTGGGGGTGGGGGGGGGAGGCAGCTGGGTGGGTGGGAGAAGGGGGTGGGGGCGGTCGGCCTGCGGTTTATATATGTCCGCACCCTACCGCCAGAGACCTCGGCGGTAGGTGCAGACATCCTATCGCCAGGCGGAGCGGTGGTAGGGTGTGACGGAGGGGGCATGGAGGCCGTTATCGCTGCTGAAGTGGATAAGTTTGCTACCGCCGCAGGTGCTGGTGGTAGGCTATAGGATCCTCTTGGCAGTAGGAGAAAGGGTCAAATCACGAAAAATTTAAACGGGGCCAGATCACGATTTTAGATCACAAAAGGGTCAAAACACGAAATTTTGCCTCATGCAGCCGGCCGGGAATGAGCAGACCCATGCACCGTGGTCGGATGGGAGCCCACTAGCTTGGACTTGGAGTGCTATGATGGAGCCGAACCGAAAGCTGCACAGTAAGAGAGAGAGAGAGAGAGAGAGAGAGAGAGAGAGTCCTTGTCATGCGAACAAGCAAGCATGTGATCTCATCTCATCTCATCGCAGGATAAGGAAACAATGGGAAAGCGTCGTCTGGCAACGCTTTAATTTCTTTGCGTGCATTGGATGCACTACAGAAATGTCATGGGAGTGAAGGCTCAGGGTCAGCCTCAGTAGACACAACACACACAGTGACATATACTATAAACACCAACGAACGTGCATACAGGAGAGTAAAAAGCTAGCTAGTTACCTCATTTTAGCTGCACAACAATGTTTCAACTAGTTTGATTCAACTTCACCCTTGTAATCATATCTACCCCAAAGACCAGTCAAAACAAGAAAAAGGGTTCTGATTATATATGACACTAAGGACTAAGATCGTGCCGAACTAATCCCTCGCTGAAGAAAATGCATGTTAAACTTGGGTTATTAAGAAGCACATGATGTCTCGCCACTTTATGCCTCGATGAAGGTATGCCATCAATCCTCATCACCTTTTTCTTTTCTTTTAGCACGTTTTTTTGTAGATCTTAAGGGGCAAGCTGAACCGTGTAGACTTTTTGAACCCACATCCTATCCCACAACAAGCTGAACCGTGTAGACTTTTGGATCTTAAGGGGCACGTTTTTAGTAGATCTTAAGGTTGATCCATCACGTGGTAAAAATATGCAATATATGTAAGACTACGCAATATAACGTGTGTTGTTGCAATATATGTAAGAGTACACAATATAACTTGTGTTGTTGTGTTGTTGAGGTTGTACCCGCTAACAACATCCAAGTGTAAAAGGAAGATAAAAAAATAAAACGTTTCTGTCTAAATGTAGTACTAACTAGTTCATAAAATTGTTGGATAAGCCTTATGGTGCCTGGTTTTTTTTATCAAAGAAAGTATCCATTTCGCTAGCTCCATCATTTTTTGTTTTGGGAATTCATGCGAGGGATTTATTTGCTAGGTATTGATTCTTTTTGTTGGATCCCAACATGTTTCATGTGCTGAGGTTTCTACATCTTTGATTGTTCAAACTTGGGTAAAGCAACAAGTTGACCGTTTAGACTTGGAAGGGCCAACAACATCTGAATTTTTGCATTAAGTACAAACCTTAGAAACTTGAGTTGTTGAGTAGCACATGATGGCTCACCATTTTATGCCATGGTGGAGGCATCAATCTTCATCACCTCCTTTCTTCTTTTTACACGCCTTTCAAGTAGATGACTATAGTAAAGTTAGGCCAACTTGAATGCACCGACCCAAATGGACACGGATTTGGTCAGCTTTTTGTCCATTTGGGCCGGCTAGAGGTGCATTGTCTGACTGCATCCACACAAATCTGGCCAGTGGGCCCAACCGGCCGACCCATTTGGTTCGCCCAACCGTTGGGTGGCCAAAATTTCACAATTAGAATTATTTGCATATGAAATTTACATGAAAAGAAACATTACAACCAAATAAATCACATAGTTTAAGCATCACAATAAATAGTTTACAACCAAATAAAATCTCATAGTTTACAACAAAATAAAATTTATTTTTTCACAAATACATCGGAAGAGAAGACCTGATACATTTATTGGTTGCCAAGGAGTCCACGCATGCTCAACCAAATCATTTTGAAGTTGAATGTGAGTAGTCCAATCACGCATTTCTATATGAAACTGGATGAACTGTGCAAATGTTGTCGGTCCATGCTCAGGCTCGTATTTTCACCTTGGAAATCAAACCCTTGGTTGAAGAGGCTGTCGTCACACTCATCCTCTACGATGATGTTATGCATGATCACACAAGTAGTCATCACCTCCCACATCTTCTGAGTGCTCCATGTTCTTACAGAGTCTCAAACAATAACCCATCGAGATTGGAGCACACGAAAAGCACGCTCCACATCCTTCCTAGCACTCACTTGTGCTTATGCAAACCTAACCCTCTACTCTCCTACTGGCTTGGAGATTGTGTTCAACATAGTTGACCACTGATGATAGATAGCATCAGCAAGATAATATCCCTTATTGTAGTGCTGGCCATTGATCTTAAAGTTGACTTCCAGGTAGTTTCCCTCTGCAAGCCTTCTGAACACCGGAGACCACTGAAGCACGTTGATGTCATTGTGTGAACTTGCCATGCCGAAAAAGGAGTGCCAAGTACAGACATCATGTGATGCCACAGCTTCAAGTATGATTGTGCAAGCTTTAACATGTCCCTATATTGCCCTGGCAAGCAAATGGCCAGTTCTTTCACTTCCAGTGCATATAGTCTATGCTACCAAGCATTCCCGGGAAGCCTCTCGATTCATTGATCGCCAACAATCGGGTTGTATCTGCAACATTTGGTTCTCTCAAGTACTCTGGCCCAACACTGGAATCACAACTTTTCAAAGCTTGTACAATAATGAAAGGCATGTGGACTCACTCATGCGGACATACTCATCCACAAGATCACTGGGAACTCTGTATGCAAGCATTCAAATAGATGCAGTGCATTTCTGATAAGAGGAGAAGCCAACCTTTCTGAGGGCATCATTCTTGCATCGAAAATAATCATCATACGCCACTACTCCCTGTGAATATGGTTGAACACATGCCTCGCCATCCAGAAGCATCACTAGAAAATCCTGGGATTTTAGAGTGGGGATGTGCACTAAAAATAATCACTAAAGAGTAGGCAATGGTCGCACTCTCTATTGTGATTCAGTGCCGGAGCATGGCCCGAGATCGCCCCCCCTAAACCTTGGCCGCTGCCTAGAAGTGTGATCAATGATATTGATAACCATAGTAGCAACCACAAGATCCTCATCATCGTATGATGAACCGTCCAAGGAACATATGCCGATATTGTAAAAGAACTTATCCCGCTGTCCATGGTACCTTGTGGGCAAATGGTTGAAAACCTTGCGCGTGGTGAAGCTTGCAGGCATGGTGGAGTAGCGCCCAGAGAAGGGCACCGCATGCCCCCCTGTGCAGGCAGCATGCCTATCCAAGTCTACGCCGCCGACGAAGACCGTGGAGGCGAGGGCAATGCCGGTGGCGGTGAAGGGCCATGTCTTCTCGTGCTACAACTGACGAGGAGGAGTGGCCGCAGACGCCGGCAAGGGGTGGGCCTCGATGGATGCGGTGTGGCAATGGGGAAGTGGGTGGATGCATGCGGCGGCGGCCTAAGTAGTGTCCAAGCGGCCGGAAGTGGGTGGCTGTGGCGAGGCGAGGGAGTCGAGCATGGAGTGGGGAGGAGAAGAATGGTTGATGTGCCACCGACGGACGGGTCAGGGGAAGGATAAGGTAGGGCATCGCACACGTCGGCGTTGACGCAAACCCGACCCAAATTTTCTTCGGAAATGGGTCACAACGGACGGAAAAACAGACGCCCATCCATTTGCGGTGGCGTGTTGGGCTGTCATTTCTGTCCATTTTGACTTAAAACAGATGTGCGCGGACCAATGTGGACCTTCCACCTCTCGCTCTTGGCAAAAAGCTTAATAAGCGGATCAATTTTTTTATTTTTTCGGAAAAGGAGAAAGACCCCCCGGCTTGTGCATCTGGGCGATGCATGCAGCCACTTTATTAATTATTCACATAAGAAAAAGCAAATCAATGGGCTTGTAAAAAACCTCATCGATGATCCATCACATAGCTAGTAAAAATAGGCAATGTAGCTCAAACTTGAGGTTGTAAATGCTAGCTATGTAGTGCATGAATCATGGTGGTTGCATGCGTGTGCTACTAGAAATCACACCGGTTAAAAATGACCGCGCAGCTAGAATGAGCTAGCTATCTTTTTACTGAATGTAAGGGCATCTCCAGCCGTTGCCCCCCCCCCCCCCGGGCCGCATAAAAATCGCCCTCCGGGGGCGAGCCGGCGATACACTCGGCGCTGGGGGCGGTTTTGCGTCCAGTCGTCACCCCCAGCTCACCCCCAGGCGCCGAAATTAGCCTACTTTGCAGCCCAATTTCGGCGAATAAACGGCCCATATGGGCGAGAATAGGCCCATATTCGGCGTGGTTTCGCCGTGTCTCGGCGTTCAATTGTCAACACAATTATTTCTTATCACATATTTCATCACAGAAAAATCAAATACTTCAACAAAATACTACAACAACAAATAGTTCAATACAAATTATATAGTTCAACAAATAAAAACTCGTATTTCATCACGCGGCGTTCCCCTTGAGCCTCCATAGGTGCTCAATCAGATCTTTCTGCAGTTGATGATGCACCTGTGGGTCTCGGATCTCCTGACGCATACTGAGATAGGCAGTCCAAGTTGCCGGTAGCTGGTGATCAACTTCGGCTAGAGGACCCTGCCTGTAGTATGGTTCAGTGTCAAACACTGGGTCTTCTTGCTCGCTCTCGATGATCATGTTGTGCAAGATGACACAACAAGTCATGATCTCCTACATTTGATCTTTCGACCAGGTCTGAGCGGGGTACCGAACAACAGCGAATCGAGATTGGAGAACACCAAATGCCCGCTCGACATCCTTCCTGCAAGCCTCCTGAAGCTTCGCAAACCAGGCGTTCTTGCCTCCTGCCACAGGGTTTGAGATCGTCTTCACAAATGTCGACCATCTCGGATAGATGCCGTCAGCTAGATAGTACCCCTTGTTGTATTTGTGCCCATTGATCTCGAAGTTCACCGGAGGAGAATGGCCCTCAACGAGCTTAGCAAAAACAGGAGAGCACTGCAGCACGTTGATGTCATTGTGAGTTCCTGGCATACCAAAGAAGGAGTGCCAAATCCAGAGGTCTTGTGTGGCTACCGCCTCAAGCACCACACTGCAACCGCCTTTGGCGCCTTTGTACATCCCCTGCCAACCAAATGGGCAGTTCTTCCATTTCCAATGCATGCAGTCGATGCTTCCAAGCATCCCAGGAAATCCTCTTGCTGCATTCTGGGCTAGGATCCGAGCAATGTCTTCCGCATTGGGTGTTCTCAAGTATTGTGGACCAAACACTGCCACCACTGCCCGACAGAACTTGTAGAAACACTCTATGCTGGTGGACTCGGCCATGCGCCCATAGTCGTCGAGTGAATCACTGGGAGCTCCATATGCAAGCATCCTCATCGCTGTCGTGCACTTCTGGATGGAGGTGAATCCAAAGCGCCAGTGCATTCCATCTTGCACTTGAAGTAGTTGTCGAACTCCCTGATGAAATTCACAATCCTGAGGAAGAGCTTTCGGCTCATCCGATAACGGCACCGAAATGTTCTCTCGCCATGAAGTGGAGCATCGGCGAAGTAGTCGGAGTAGAGCATGCAGTAGCCTTGCAGACGATGCCGGTTCTTTGCTTTCACCAGCCCCGGCGCCGAGCCACCTCGCCGTGGCTTTTCATTGCTCGCCAGTAGCTGGGCGAGGGCGGCGAGCACCATCAGATGCTCTTCTTCCTGGACGTCGGCCGCGGCTTCCTCCTCCAGCAGCGCGGCGAGCTCTTCCTCCTCATCCGAGTCCATCGCCGAGACAGGCAAAACGCCGAACACCTTGCGCTCGGTGGGCGTGTACCCGCCGTTAAATCGCGCCTCCGCGGCCGGAAACGGCGGCCTGAAACGCCCAACTGCTGTGGGAGGGGCTGCCGCGGCGAAGCGCTGCTATTTTCCGGCGGGGAATGGCTATCTAGCGGAGTAGGGCGGCGGCCGTCGCCAGGATATAGCTAGTGGTGGCCGAGAGCGCGGGGGGTGCGAGGCGAGTCGGGGGAAGAGAACCTTGACTTTTCCCCTGTCGCTGTGGGCCAGGCGTGCTTTTCCCTAGCGCCGGAGCCCCCAACGGCTCCCCAGCGCGCCGGGTTCGGCCTGTGACCGCCGGGCGGAAAAAAGGTCCGAACTGGCGATTTTCGGCGTCCTGGGGGCGCGACTGGGCCGTTTTTTCGGCGCCAGCGCCGAAAAAGTTACCTGGGGAGGCCTGTTGGGGGCGCGGTTGAAGATGCCCTAATATGTCATGTGTGTGTGATGAGCTTCAGTCGCACATTTGTGCATCTGCCATGCCAGTGAAAGGAAATTGTGCATCCTATTGCATTGCCAGCCACAGACTGAGATCATCACATGCTAGCTCCTGTCTGTGTGTGGCTGCTCCACACGTCGTGGTGGGCGCCCACGCGGTGTTGCTTTGCTCTGCGCCCCGGCTCTTAAACAGCCCCACACCACAGCTCCACACTCCACAGTCCACGCCACAGCTCCAAGCCTCCAACACCACCCCTTCGGCGATCACCGACGAGCGACGGTAAGTCTCCATCCCCTCCCCCTCCGTCTCGCCGTTCGCTCGACGGATCTGTGCTTTTCTCGTCGAAATCTTTCTTCTTCACCGCACGCTTGCTTGTTCACAGACCATGGACGCCAAGAAGCCGATCCCGGCTGCCGTCCAGCGGGCCATGGACTGGGCGCTCGTCACTGCCTGCTTCCCGTTCGTCTCCTTGGCGTTCGCCTACGCGCTCGTCCGCTACGACGTCAGCTGCAGCGAGGTACGTCACGTGACTACGACCCCTTGCTTGCATACAGACTTTCCGAACCTCCGGTCGATTGAACATGCGCCATGGTGTTCGTCCTGCAATGCGTGGTGGCGTTGACGGACGCGCAGAACGCGGAGGTGGGTGCCCTCTGGTTCGGGATGCTGTGCTGCGCCGTGCTCCAGGCTGCCGCCGCGGCGCTGGCGCTGCTGCTCCCGTGCGGCCGCCGCGCCCTCGCCCACCTCGCGCTCGCGGTCACCATCGTCGGCCACTACATGTACGCCGTCGTCTTCCGCCTCCTCCTCGCCGCCGGCGCAGGATTCCTCTTCAGCAAGATCTTCGGCCCCGCGAGCATCGTCCTCTTCGCGGGCGGCGACCTCGTCTACTTCCTGGGGCTCCTTCAGGGAGGTGGACTGACTGACTGATGAGCCGATTAGTCCATCTAGCTGCACCTGCAGAGGATCAGCTCGTGAGGAGTTGAGGACTGGCTGATGATTATGTGTGAATCTAGTACGTACTAGTGTAGTTCAGTGTTAATTGGACTGATGAGTGATGACTGATGACTGATGAGCAGGGCAGCTGATTACTTCAGCTGTACTAGTAGTGTAGTGTTAATTTGTGTAAATCAGCATGCGCAGAACTGGATCTTGTACTCTACTAGTTAGAATATATGGTTACCCTGGATTAGGGTCGTCTTCGATGTAACATCCACCTTAATTTTATATGCAGTATGATGATCAGACATCCAGACATCAGGACGTTAATTATATCCAGCATTCCAGCTTCCGTATGACTAATGTTGGTGACATTATTGCTGCTACGTGCTGATACAATATATCTACTATTATTATATTAATTACCCCGGTTCGGAAATACATGATGTGGTTTTAGTTTAAATTTGAACTGGTGTTTTTTATTTGGATAACAGAACAGGCACGGTCTCGTTCGTGCAATTTGAACTGATGCTGTGGTCGCTGCTGTACTAAATATCTGGTCGCTGCTGGGACATAAAAAATAGATAGATAGATGCATGCATTTGTAGTTTGTGCTTGTTTAGTTTGCAATATGGTGAATCCTAACGCTTTGCGCGCACAACGTGAATCCCTGACGTCGACAACGTGAATCCCTGACGTCGCTTCTTCATGTGGATGCGTGCCCCTTGCATGCACATGTTCCTTTCCCGTCTCTCTCTGCACACACACTGCCACATGCATGCCTACCCTATCTTCCCTCTCCCCTCTAATTCAATCACTTTTCATTTTGTTTTGACAATTTAGATGATTCTTATCTTTCAAACCAAAATTGCGTTTTCCTAACTTTATACATATTTGAACTCGTGGCGCCAAGCCCTTTAGAACAAGATCAGGTTTGGATACATTTGAAACACATTTTTTTTGAAACAATGAAGAACTTTATAGATAGTGGGTCTGCACTTTGTTAGAAATATTAAAGAACTTTGCTATAAATTTTATCTGGAGCCAAAGAACTTTGCTAACACAGTGTATGAACTTTGCCATAAAAAATAGAAGAACTTTATATACATAGTGTGATTGTTAGTTCGTGGTGTGTGAAAAAAAGAAATCCCCAGAATATTAATTATGAATGTGAGATCTTAATTAGCATCTACGTAGGTTAGTCGCCCAACTAAAAAGTATTGCAGTCTAGTATTGTCGTGTCAAAACGTGATGAATGTTGCATGCTGTGACAAAGAATATAAAGGACTGTACCATGTGTTGCATGGCTGACACTATGGTGGCTCACGTTGATTGGACATCAGGCTTGATGAGCGTCAACGATTTCAGTTGTGCGCGCATAGAGTTAGGAAAAATCCATGCCCTTTAGTTTGGCCATCTTGATATGTTGCTTCTAGTTGTAGTCCCCTGGCTGAATTTTAAGAACTGAGATAGGATAGGAGGGGTATCTGCAGTGTGCTCTCTAGTCTAAAATTCAGAGCTTGCCTACAACACTACCTGCGTTTGGAACAAGATCTGATTCAGAAGTTGATGGCCCCGGAACTGGCATCTACAGAAGAATTAGCAGATGTAAAAAAAGTATTGTATATCAATGAGACGTGGGCATTTGCGAGCTTTCGGTGATGACAAGTTTATCTTGTATGTCCGCCATCAGGGTAGCGCATTGTGTCGAGGGGACAAGTGCACATCCGATGCATCATGGTAGTTAGCGTTGTTATCCCATTTTAGGAGCCAATTTTCACTTGATTTCCTATGCCAGAATTCCACTTGATCAATTATAAACACTTTGATGCGCATATGTATCCTGATATGAATTGGCACAAACTGCATTAATTTAATGGTTCAACTTGGGTTGACGATCTAATTATGTCACAGATTCTCCAAGGTTAACTTGGTGCTAAAGATAAATTAGTTGTTGTAGCAAAAATAGTATAGAGGCATGGTAATTTGATATGTGAGCATGTGACGGATTACTATGCTAGGATCTTGATATATTTTTTATTGTTAGATGCTGCATTTCCCATGTGTTCACAAGAGATTATGCAATGACCATATCACTTTGTTAAAGCAAGGCTTTATGGTTTTTAGCGTTTAGGGTTAGGGTTTACAACAACACCTGGATTGTTACCTTTAGAGCAAAGATAATTCTTGCAGGGGAGCCAATGTCTTCTCGGACAAAATAAATAGAATGACTTAGGTTTATTGTCCTCGCCTAGAAATTATCAGAACTTGTGAAAAGATTAAAAAAATATAAGCTCGCTCATGATAATGCCTTGAAAGCACGTGTTTTTTGGGAAGCACATGATGGCTCACCACTTTATGTCTTGGTGATGGCAATGTCATCAATCGCCATCACCTTCTTTCTTCCTTTGACAGGTTTTTGAGTAAATCACAAGGGTCAAGCTGACCATGCTGACCTTTAGAGCCCCAACATGTCAATTTAAGTTGAGGTTGCATCTCTCCTTTAATCATTAACCATTAATCATATTTATTCGTGCCCATTTGCATCTCTCCTTTGGCGAATTGTGTTTGTTGCATTCAATATGCCATCACACACAATAATCATAAATATGCCTCTGCATAGTTTGCGTTGTGTTCATCCTAAACTTAAGGCCCAAATTCAAGTGGGGATATGTGCCTTAAGTGGGGATATAGTTTGCGGTGTAGTAGGAACTGTGACACAACTCGACACGACCACCATCAAAGTGCCCTGAAGGCGCGTCGTGCATGGCGCACCATGACATACATCATTGAGATGTGGGAATTGCGAGCTTCGGTGCTGACCTGTTTATCTTGTCTATCCGCCATCGGGTTAGCACATGTAGGGACACATGCACATTTAGTGGATAACCCCAATTAAGCGTTATTATCCCATTTAAGGAGGCAATCTTCATTTGATTTCCTAAGCCATAACTCCATTAGATGAATTATAAAACATATTTACAACTTGATGTCCATATGTACCCTGATCTGAATTTGTGCGCAAGCTACATTAATTTAATGGTTAAAATTACGCTAATGATCTCATTATGTCATACATTCTGTGAGCCTCAATTGGCGCTAAACAAAGTTTAGTGGTCCCAGCAAAACTAGGTTAGAGGCATGATCATTTGAGATGTGAGCATGTGGGGAACTAATATGCTAGGATCTTCCGTGTGTTCAAAAGAGTTTAAGAATTGATCAACTCACTTTGTTAAAGCAACTAGCGTGGGTGGTGCAGGATCGTCCAAATTGTTAAAATTTTAAGGCAGAGCTAATCCTGCAGAGGAGTCGGTCTCTTTCCGAACAAAGTAAACACAAAGAAGAAAAAATAATAGAGAATGACTTTGGTTTATTGTCCTTGTGTAGAAATTATAAAATGTTATGAAAAGACTGAAAATTAAGCTCAGTAAAGACAATGCCTTGAAAGCATGCTTTGTTGGGAAGCAAATGATGGCTCGCCACTTTATACCATGATGGAGGCATGCCATAAATCATTATCACCTTTTTACACGATTTTTCAGTAGATAATAAGAGTCAAGATGAGCATCCAAACCTTTGAAGCCCCGCCAACCATTCACAGCAAAGATAAATCATAATACGGAATGTAACTCAAAGTTAAGGTTGACAAAGATATTTAGAAGAAACAAACGATTCAGCAAAAAATGCCATAAGGCCAACGCGCGACCCCATTTGGTCCGCACGAATCTGTTTGGACCCCAACGAACAAATGCGACGGCCCAATGCGTGACCCCAACCGTAAATTTTATCCGTTTGGCATCTGGCTCGCCCTGTTTCTAGTGCAAACTTTCGCCGGCCCGGTATGCGTCCTGGCAGACAACAACCGGACGTCCATGCTCCTGCTCCTCGTCCGCCTCGGGTACGCCTGTCGGCCTCCCTCCTACCTCCCACCGCCCGCATTTAAGGACCACGCGTGGGCGGACCTGCCTGTCAGCCCGTCGGCCGAACGGTCCACATCGTTTTTAATGTAGTAGTCCATACCGTCGAGTCCACGGACTTCCACTGTCGGTGACGCATGCCTCCTCGATCTCCGACATGCTCAAAACCTAGCCTCCGGCCTCCACCTAGCCTCCTCCACTTTGCCACTAGCGGCCATGGGCCTGCACTGATCTCCGGTAACGGAAGCACAACCGCGAGGCCGGGTCCTCGATCGGCCGCAACCGCAGCCGCTCCACCCCTCCTCCAACTCCTATGACGTTCGACTTCATGCCGCCGCCGGCCACGACTCACGTACGACCGTGTGTGAAGGCCGAGATCTGCAAGCGGTATTGGGGATGCGCACGCCGCTGCCGGGGAGCGACGGGCACCTCTGGGCGGACCGCGTGGCCATTCTTCGAATCCAAGTCGGCGGCCGCACTCGCCGTGAGGAGATCAACCGCCGCCGCGCCCGCCTGCCCCCCGACCTCCTCCATGACTCCGGGTACGTCGTGGATTCACCCCTGTGGGATATGTGGTTCAGGAAAAGCACGACTTGCGGCAGTAGTCCTACTTCGCTGGTAGCCCGCCACGAGCGCGCTAAGACAGCCGCTCGCGCGCTGTCAGCCCGCCCCAGCCGCGCGGTCGTACGCGCCTCCGTGGGGGCCCGACGCCGTCACCGCGTCGTGTCCGCCACCACCACCTCCCATGACGGCCGAGGAGGAGGAGGAGCTCGTGCGGCGTGTTCTTGAGGACTCTGTCCACGACCACGACGAGGCCTAGTGGGAGGGGTTGGAGGAGATGATGGCCCTCTCCTCCCAGGAGACGTCGCCATCCTCCCGGAGTTGGAGGCCGTCAAGGATGAGTCGGTCAAGGAGGAGGTGGTCAAAGAGGAGGATGCCATCGACCCACGGTTTGCGGCAATGGTGGGGCAGAGGTGGGCGTGGACGGACACGGTGTCGTGCACGCCGGATTACGTGCCAGTGCCGCCCTCGTGGGTGGGCACCGAGGCGTAGTCGCCGTCCCTACCACATGAACAGGTTGTGCAGGCACCTCCGGCCATGTAGTCGCTGCAGGGGCCGCCTGCCCACCTCTGGCAGCCACCACCGTACATCGACCTCATCGAGGACGATGAAGAGTAGGACGACAGCGCATAGAGGACGACCACGACGGTGCCGGCAAGTTTATCTTTTTATGTGAAGTTTAATGTGTGGCCCCTACTTGTTTGAGCGGTTTTAATTTTATTGTGCTATGTAATTAAGTTTATTGGATGTCTTTAAATATGAGGCTGACTTTTTTTTAAGTCCAAACCAGACAATTTGCGATGTGACCACCCGGTTGGTTGCGCTAGCAGCAGAAGGCCAAAACCAGACATGGGCGTCCGTTTGCCCGATCCAAACAAACAAAATTAAGACAAAATAGATGTCTGTTTGAAAGCGATGGCTGGAGTTGGCTTAAATGATTGATGAGGCACCCCACCCCGTCGTTAAGGCCAACTCCACCGCGCGACCCTATCCTGTCCACCCCCGTCCGTTTGGGGTAAAAGGGACAAAAAAGGCGGCCCAGCGCGCGGGAGCAAACGGACTTTTGTCCGCTTAGTGTCCGCTTTCGACCCATCCCTGGCCCAAACTTGCGCCGGTTTTGGGGTGAAACGGATAGCGCGCGGACGGGCGGGACGTGCGCGCTTGTCCTCCCCTGGCCCGCCTGTCGGGGACACTAGCAGTCCCTCCGCTCCCAACGCTTCGCCCTTTCTCCCCGCCCCGCCCCGCCGCCGGCGCCGCCGTTATTCTCCGGCCGCCTCCTCACCGCGCAGCCCCCCCCCCCCCCCCCCCGCCGTCCATACCAAACCACTTGACCACGCCCGCGCTTCCGCCGTAGTTTTGTTCGTCGATCGGAGGAGGTTTGGCCGTGGCCGTCCTTGCCGGTGGCAGAGCGGACACAACTGCCGGCGACGTACCACGGCGGCCGAGGCAGATTCCGACGAGAGCTCCAGAGCGGCCTGTAGCCGGCCGGCAACCACCCTGCTGCGTCGAGGTGATCATCGCGGCCTCTTCGCCACCACGACCGCAAGGTGTTCGACCTTTTGCCAACAAAGGTATGGACAGTGGAGACGAGTTTTTCTTCCATCACTTCCTTTGTTCATCGGACGATTCGTCGTCGGATGATGACGATCTTGTGGTGGCTGCACTGGTCGTTCACGACCATATTCAACGGCAGCTTCCTCGGTACAGGGGGTCAGTCCCTGGCCGTGCTCCCAACCTGAACCGCAACAGGGAGAGAGGCCATGCCCTGCTCTATGCAGATTACTTTGCCAACACCCCGCTCTTCAGGCCAGATAAATTCCGTCGCCGTTTTCGTATGGCAAGGCATTTGTTCAATCGTATCCGAGAGGGAGTGGTTGCTCATGACCCATACTTAGAGTGTAAGACGGATGCCCTTGGCAAGCTTGGATTCTCCTCGTACCAGAAATGCACCGTGGCCATCCGCATGCTTGCATATGGAATTCCAGGCGATCTGGTGGATGAGTATGTGCGTATGAGTGAGACAACATGTCTGATGTCAATGTACAAGTTTTGCCAGGCTGTGATCGAGGTCTTTGGGCCAGAGTACTTGAGGCAGCCAACTGCCGCTGATACAGAGAGATTGTTGGCGACCAACGCAGCTAGAGGATTTCCAGGTATGCTTGGCAGCATAGATTGTATGCACTGGGAGTGGAAGAACTGTCCATTTGCTTGGCAGGGCCAGTACAAGGGGCATGTTAACGGGTGCACTGTCATATTAGAAGCGGTGGCATCACAAGATCTTTGGATATGACATTCTTTCTTCGGCATGGCAGGTTCTCACAATGATATCAATGTGCTGCAGCGTTCTCCAGTCTTCGCGAGGCTTGCAGAAGG
Source organism: Triticum urartu (assembly GCF_003073215.2). Taxonomy (NCBI): domain Eukaryota; kingdom Viridiplantae; phylum Streptophyta; class Magnoliopsida; order Poales; family Poaceae; genus Triticum; species Triticum urartu. The sequence goes on from NC_053026.1 coordinate 38,451,505, forward strand.
CCACCCCCCACCTGTCAACTTTGAGATCAACGGCCACCAGTACAACAAGGGATACTATCTAGCAGATGGTATATATCCTCAGTGGTCAACTTTTGTGAAGACAATCTCGAAACCCCAAAGTGAGAAGAGAAAGAGATTTGCCCAAATGCAAGAGAGTGTTAGAAAGGATGTGGAACGTGCTTTTGGTGTGCTTCAATCCCGGTGGGGTATCGTTCGAAATCCTGCACTGTCATGGGATGAAGGGAAGCTTTGGGAGGTGATGACTGCTTGTGTGATCATGCACAACATGATCGTCGAGGACGAGCCTGATGAGAGTATCTTCGACCAAGGATTTGATTATCAAGGTGAAAATATTGATCCCCTGCACCAAGACCCGGCCACATTTGAACAGTTTGCCCAATTCCACCGTGAGATGCGTGATTGGCACACTCATGTGAATCTTCAAAATGACTTGGTTGAGCATGTGTGGGAGCACGTTGGCAACCAATAGATGCATTTGTCTATTTTATGTTCAGTCAAGACAATTTCGATTTGGTTGTAAAACTATTTTATTAAAAACAATTTCAATTGGGTTGTAAAACTATTTTAATTTTCAGACAAATATTTGGGTTCGAAACTAGTTTTAATGCAAATTTGGCCAATTCTTGGCACTGACGGACAGGATGGGGCAAAAGGATGCGTCCGCGCGCTGGCCGCACGGCCGCCGCATCCCAGGACAGGGCCGGACACGACCCCAAATCCTTACCCAGAAGGACAAAAACCGGACAAAACGGATGTCCATTTAAGGTCGCGCGGTGGAGTTGGCCTAAGACTGGTGCATGGATGCATGGGTATGCTCGTGGAAATCGCACGCGCTAGTTGAAAATGGCCGCAGCAAATTGAAATGAGCATATGTGCATGTGTGCGCGTGATGGGCTCCCCCGACGAAGCTTCCCGGTGAATTCCTCTGTCCAACGTCAGTGCCATGCCCTGCTGAGACGTACGAGACCATCTACGCATGCTTTGCTTGTTCATCGACTCCCTCTCGCTGCTCGACACGTCACTCTGCTGCGCTGTGGCTTTTGCTGCTGCCCTGCCAAGCTAGCCAGGCCAGCCAGGGAAGGGAAACGGGCGCGTCCCATCCCATCCGATCGAAACCAGTCACCGTCGTCGTCGATCCCCTCTCCCATCCCATCCCATCCGTCCTAGCTAGCTAGTGTGTATGCTTTCCTCGCTGAAATCTTCTTTACTAGATCAGGATCGCGCCATGGCGCGAGGTGCCGGTCCAAACATTTGTATGCACATAATAAGAAGCTACTTAACAATGCATGAACATAGAAAGCATGTTTCACAATAGGTAGCACCAAATATCTTAGACAAAGAAGATACGACAACACGTCGCTTAAAGACAATTTACAACTATGCATAGACAACTTTAAGTTTTAGGCATAATGTAGACGTTTAGGCATAGAAGATACGACAAAACGTCGCTTACAGATGTTTTAGGCATAGAAGATACGGCAACACGTCGCTTACAGACAATTTACAACATGGGTCTTGCCGTCCTCATGAACAACGCATTCATACTGAGCCGGTGATAGTCCAAGGTGTGCCAGGAGCATGCCAAGAACTGCCGTGTGTGGGATCCTAAACACTTGCTGGGTGTCCTGTAGTTCCCAATAACATAAAACATAAGGCCTTGGGAAATTGCCCAAAACAATTGCATTACAGCATGGGAAAGGAATCAGAGAAATCAGTTGCGGATAAAAGCAACCATAGTGACAAAAAAGATATGCCAAGCCTATCGTTTAATCAGGATTTTGTTTAGGATGTACCAAGCATTTAAAAAAACAGACTATGAATCAGGATTTTGTTGCAAACAGACTGAATGATGGAATGAGAAGAGGAATATATTCATGAAATAAAGTAAGAGAGATGAAGTTGAAAGGAAAGAAGTGCAGAGCTTGCAGGTGAAAAACATCATATAAAATGTATAATCACCAATCAGGCAATTTCAAGATATCATGACTTATTGTTGTGATTAAAACAAAGCTAGTTGATGAATGATTGGAATCAGCTATTTCACTGAATAAATACATTCATGGCGTAGTTTCAGTTTTGTGCCATGAAGAGAGGCCGTCGAGTGTGATATCCAGAACAGAGATGACCATATATATCAAGAATGGTGAGGTATGAAGAAGACAAACTCTCTAAGAAACACATGCAGGTAGGTATTTTTTTTTCTTGGATTCTATTGCTTCTACCTGAATCTCAAGGTATACAGTGACAGCCACGATTAGCGGAATTAAGCAACAACGACATGCTCTCTGATTTCAATGTAACATGTTTCAATTCCTCTATAACCCATGTGTTTTATCAAAACAAGCGCACAAACAAGATAATTATCGAAACAATATTATGTTCTCAGCAAGGCTATGTGCATTCTTCTCAAGTCTGAGATATGCACGTACAGTGGTCTTATATCAATTGATAATCACCAGAACTAACTACAGTACATAGTCTGTGAATCAAAAGTGAGAAAATACCAGGAAGATGATTTGTGTAGTTGCAAGAGCTCAGGGGAAAGGAGAGTAGGCGGGCCTGCTTGCTGGAGCTCCTTGACTGGCCAGTTGAACGTGCAGCCACAGCCGAGAGAGTGCTACTACCTTACATGAGAGCATGTTAAATGTTAAAAACTTAAATCCCTAACAAGAACTTTTTTTGAAATATCCATAAAATCCAGATCGGGATAGGGGGACTAACACGAAATCATCCTTCACGCGAGCACCGCCACTCGATGTAGATGGTTGGTACCCCACGCCACTCCACGCATCATCATATTCCTCCTTCACGCGAGCACCGCCGCTCGGCAGCCTCCACATCCGCCGGCTCGGCTCCCTCGGAGGCCGCTGTGCCCCACGCCGACATGAGCGCCCATCCAAAGGGAAATAAAGAAGTAGACAACAAACAAAGAGCGATGTTAATATAACCACAACATTCAATTCACATGTCAAGATACAATAGGAAGTCTTTCCACCAAGCGGCTTGATACATACAATTAAACTCAGGAAAATAATATTCACCACTTATAGATAATAAGCAGCTATAAGGGGGCACGTAGACAACCGCCTACCAGTATACATGCAAATAACTTCCAAAATAAACGTATGCCACAGGAAAAGTAAACTCCAACATATTACCAAAGAGACAATAAAAGCTCTAAACCAAAAAATCTAAGAAATGCTCAATTCAGTTTACTTAATAGTTATGAAATTAATTATCCTCGGTCAGGTGGTTCTGGTATACTTAAGAAAACACTTGTAGACTTCAAGTACAGATAAATACTCAAGCTACATGGAACTATAGTCAACAACATAGTTCTATAATAACAAGTGATTCCAATTAAACACAAGTGCTCAGAACCATGGAACTGGAGCTTTATAAAATCATGCTACTAATTATCTTAGACACCAATTAAACTCATATCCGGACCATGGTCAACTGTGGGTTTATACACTCGTCAGAAATATTGGCCACTAAAAACATAACAACATTAATACAGTCAACACATACCTCAAGTACTGAAGGACCGAGGCACTGATCATCTGTTTGACTCGTTTTCACTTCTGCATACGCTATTTTTATAAAGTGATCGAGCAGGGGTGCAGCATCGTCGAGCAGGGGCGGCAGCGGCAGCGACAGCCAGACCACCTTGAGCACCACGGTCCGGAAGCCAAGAGCATGAGCAGACCAAAATCAGAATGGATTAACCAGGAAACCCTAGACAAATCCCTAAAAAACAACAAAGCCCTTGATGAGCACATACACATCTCAAAGGGAAAGACAAACAAGGGATCAAATAATCACCTCAGCCATCTTAGAAGCCCACTCGGTGTGCTCCCTCTCCGCCCGACCCGCAAGACAGCCCCAACGCCACGCCACCGTCCCAACCGTGAAACAGCCAGAGAAGCAAGGAAGATGGTAAGAAACAAGCGAAATAAAAGGTAGTGGGATCCAATACAAACATTAACCAGCCTAAAGATGCTGTTATTAGAAACATGACACCATGGTTTCTGCTGGTTTATCAACAAATTAAAACAAGCCATTGAACCGACAACTTGCTTACTCTTAACCAGATGAAATCAAGGACCAACAACAAACAATAAAAGTCAAGAACAACTTATATGCAATAAAGGTATGAGAGAGAAGAAATATTCACATAAGATGGCTATAAACACTGGAGCATAAATAAGCAACACCTTTAAATACAGATAAAAAGGGTTCAGGGTTCAATGCATAGTGGGCTCAGATTTGCCTTTCCTCGATCATATAATCTACCCCCGCCATCTCTTGTCACCACATTAATCTGTTTATACAGTGGAGCTGCCCTGGTTATCACTCAACAAGAATGACCATCCAAGGACAGAACAATAAGTATCACATGATCAAAAAGGATTCTAGAGACAAGAGGGAGGACCCAACTTGATACCCACAGGTGCCTTGTTTGCTCAAAGGCACACTTATTTCAACCACAGCGAATCATCATCGCCCTAGCACGGATGGCTTCCAACCAGTGGGGTACGTGCGAATAAAAAGGGTTCAGGGTTCAATGCATATGGGCTCAGATTTGCCTTTCCCCGATCATATAATCTACCCCCATCATCTGTTATCACCAGATCAATCTGTTTATACAATGGAGCTGCCCTGGTTATCACTCAATAAGAATGACCATCCAAAGGACAGAACAATAAGTATCACAGGATCAAAAAGGATTCTAGAGACAAGAGGGAGGACCGAACTTGATACCCACGGCTAATCATCATCGCCCTAGCAAGAATGGCTTCCGGCCGATGGGGCACGTGATTCAAACGCGGTGGCACGAGATATCTCATTTTGGGAGTAACTATTCATTCCCGCAGTAATTGTTTTTTATCTGACGGACAAGGTCATTATAGGGGTCAATCCGACGGCCCAAGATCCATCAAGCAACCAGATCCGACGGCCAGGAATCCCAAATCGCTGAGGAGCGGCCTGAGGAGCTTCTATTCTTATTTCTGGATGGACTTATTTCTGGATTTCTGGATGGACCACCGGATCAATATGTTCTTACGAGGGTTTAACTGCCCTGGTTATCACTCATTAGAAATGGCAATCCAAGGACAGAGCCACTAAAATAAGAACGTGATCAAAACAGCTCAAAGAAACGAGGGAGGATCCAAATTAATACCCACAAGTGCCTCGACTGCTTGAGAGCATGCCTATATCAGCCATAGCTGATCACCATAGCCCTGGCCATGTCCCATATAGTAGCCGAAGCAGAGCAGGGGAAGATGGAGCTCACAGAGGGAGGTTGTAGCCGAGGCAGTACTCAGAGGGCACCAGGGTTGCGCCTAAACGACATCCAACCAGTGAGGAACCACGTCGGAGTTGCGCCTTGCACCATCCCGCCGACGAGCACGAAAGCCATGGGCACCGAAGTAGCCAAGGAGGTGAGGAGGTGATGTATAGCACATCTAGGAGCACCATCAGAGATGACTGGGGCAACGAGCAGGCAGGGAGAGAGGCGAGGCGGCAGGGAGAGGAAAGGGCATGACGCAAGTGCAGGCCTGCAGGGAGCGGAACATCAGCTATTTTTTCTTTCGGGGTATATAGGAAGTATCAAACATATCATATAAGTGCAATCATTGGAGTGAGTGATAGATTTATTATTATGATAATTTGGTAGTAACTATACATAAATAATTCATTCGCCAACAGTAAAAAATATGCGATGCATTATTTACACAAAACAATATTTTTTTATAGGGTCAGAAAGATATTTCAGCATTCAAATCAATAAGGCTGAAATAATCTAAGAGTATTATCACTACAGACCAACAATTTATGAACTCGCTGTCAGTCAAAAGTAATAATACATGGAAATCTATCTTGAAGTGCAAGAGTTCAATTTAGCAGATCTGACACACCAGACACGAATGTGCTTACCTGCTTTCCCAGGTGGGCCTAGTCAGCTCTCTTTTAGCTGCAATCAAAGATAAGATTTGTTAGGACATTCTTGTGGGCAAAATTTATCATCATGCAAGCAATGGGCCTATCTATCATCATGCAAGCAATGGGCCTATCTATCGGGTTCGCGCCTTGACGCGAGGGTGCCGGTCCTAACGTTTTAATCAAACGGGTAATGCTAGGTCAGTATTAACCCAGATTTAGCATATGCAATCATACAGGATAACATGCAGTGAGAATATAATAGGAGCGAGATACAGATGTGCGGACACATGTGAACAGATTTCAAAATTATGGTAATATTTTAAAAATATGTAAACACTTCTTAAGTTACACAGAAAAAAGCCTATAATAGTCAACAACAAGAAACCCAACCCATCCAACACTTTTACATCGCCACCAAGTGCCCTGTAGTAGAAATATCAGCCAAAATATGCACTAATGATTATCTGAACTGGAGCATCACAAGAAACAAGAATATATTTGATAGACAACATACTGAACTTTGTTCACAGGACATGACATTCCTTATGATCTGAACCTTGTAAAAAGGAAAGATGTATTTACTATTACATCTGATCATTCTAGCACAGCGAGTACAACCTTAAGGTAAAGAGAAGATTCACAATAGAGTTGACAGATGCCATGAGGACGATCAAGAGTATAGAATCAGCCGGGCTACAAAGCAGCAGAGCAAGTCTGTGAATAGATGTGGCGCGCGTTGCCTGCCTGAGCAATTCGACAGAGTATATGTCCTGACAAGAAGAGAAAAGGAGGTGGAGCACCACATTACATAATTTATATTAGACTAAAGAGCAATACAATATCACAATAATTTGAAGGAGTAATTGCATGCCTAATCATGATCTCAAGAGATGTGACTCTGCACATGTATTTCTTTGATCATTTTTCATTTGAATAACCACGATCTTAAAATTACTATAGTTCGGTTTGATTATAATCAAATAAATCAACCAGCTATGCAAGTACGATAGTTATCTACAGATAGGCACCTCACGTGAGTCATAAATTTCAGGATAGGTACTTACTATATATTCTAAGATTGGCATGCATCTTGTTAGAACCAAGAAATACATGTATATATACGACAGCAGCTTGTGCTCCCAGGCGAACTGAAGCATGCTTATGCAGCATCAGGAATATCTAAATATATACGCTACTGAATATATACGATGGATTTACTCTAGTTGTCGTGGTAAAAAGTTCTAAACTGACTTATATTCTACAAAAATGCATACCGGATGTGATCCAGTGTGCTGTTGCAAATACAATTTTTTTAATAAATCATTTGTACATCTCTGACCTCTATGCTCTAGCCATGATTACTATGTAATTACTAAGTTCTTAACTTTCTCTTCATTTATAATTAGAACATGGCATTACTTTGATATATCCCCACCTTGACACGGAGATCCTAAAAAAATCTGGCAAATAAGCCTAAAAACAAAACAGTGGTGAATACCTTGAGAAAAGACTAATTTGACCCTTGTATCAATCAATAAACCAAATTCTACTCTAGATGGCCACATATTGCCCATTCATAACTTTTATAAGGTGTATTGACCCGGTAACCGACTTTTAGTTATATTAGGTACTGAGCATTGGTCGATGCAACATCAAAGAGCAAAATTGGTTCCTTAAATAGAGAAGCTTTTTGGAAACTTCACATGGAGAAAGCAAGGAATTTAAACCATGCTGCCAAGGTAAAGCATCCGACAACGCAAAAGGGACAACATAATCCAGAACAACGATTGTAAGCCATATTTTTTAATACAGCTGAGCCCAGAAGGGCTATTAAGCTAAGTTAGAAATTGTAGTCATAAGTATAGAGAAAAAACATTAAAGACTACTAAAACCAAGGTATAGTCAACCTACCGGATAATTGATCTCAAGTTGGTTGTCCAGGAACTGATTTGCATCAGGATGTGTGCCGCCTGTCCAGGAAGTGATTTACATCAGAAAGCGCAATGCGTAGTGCCTGTGTAAGGCAATGGTCAAGCGTCTCTCATAGAAGGAGCTGGTTCAACAGAATGCATATTTATAATAATAGTGGTTAAGTAAAAAAGCATCAAGATTTGACAGGATAACTGATTTGCACCAAGATTCATTACATTCCAAGAGAATGGCACAGTGGTAGCCCAGGATAATCGATTTGCATAAAGATTCGGTACAAAGCAAGATTTACAATATACTAAAAGCAAGGCATAATGGTAACACAGGATAACCAATCTATTTGTTTCTACTATGGTATAGTAATATATTTTATAGTAGACCATTGTGCCGGCGGCCATGCTTTTTCTGCAGACTAATCATGTGGAACTTAGAGAATAATAAATCATAAACAGACATGTTCAGAGAGTAACCTTGGGTCTAGCTGCTTGTCAACATAAGGATCACTGGAGGTGACTTTGTTAGATGATGTGCCGACAACCTGCATACAATGATTTACAGAGAAGGGGGTGAGTAAGGTTTGTTTGCTCAGGACTGTGCATCAACCAATCACCTAAAGTAATTTCAATAAATAAAAATTTACATATAGACCAAGATAAACGTCACGGTTAAAAAATACGTTGAAAATATATACATCAATGACATCTCAAAGCTCATTTCACAACAAAACTACTGTAAACTTGATATAAATATATAATGGACCCATAAAGATCCCCATCTGTAGAAACCAAGTGAAAAATCCTTTGGAAAATGGTGTTTAGATATCACTGCCCCATAAATATATAATGTCGCATGAAAAATGGCGTTTGTTCTAAATGGTCACTGAACATACTTGTTCTAGCGCTGCAAACATACACAGATAGATCCAAAGCAATGTATCTAAGACTTAAATTAAGGGGAATAGATAAAAAAACGGCAAAGACGCATCTCTTATAATCGAAGTAAACATGGTAGATCCAAAGCAATGTATCTAAGACTCAAATTAAGGGGAAAATGAAAACTAATTAAAGATTGAAGCCGTCAATTTCACTCCCAAAATTTATAAATTGTAATGGTCTCAGATGAACTAACTGAATATATTTACATAAGGCAAGAGAAATCATCATCACTGATATTCCTTACAGATTTAGGTCTCTGCCAAGAATCACACAAGTTCCTTGATGCTCCAAAAATCAAGCGATGTCCGAGCAAGGGAAACACGAAAAGGCGTGAGGAGAGCTCCGTCAGGAGGGAGAGGGGTAGGGTTCGTACCTTGACTACATGAGTTCACTGTAACTTCACCTCTGGATCCAGGCGAGGTACTCTGTAATTTAGAAACAGAGATGATCTATGGTCAAAATTTTGGTGCCTTGATTAGTTTAATCAGCTGCATCATCTCTTAGCGTCTCAGAGGCAACCACAAGTTAAAGGACACCACATCCTCGTGAGGTAAGGATCCAAATACCTCTCAGGTGGCGTGGGACGGAGGGGTCGACGGCATTGATGCCCTGCCTTGCCCACGGACTACCATCCCCAACTGGAGCTTGTCACCACTGAGCGTCGCGGTGACCTAGACAACAAGAGAGGTGGCAGGCCGTCCTGACCAAAACGTAGCAACAAGAAAACAATTAACTACCTTAAGAATAAATTCTGAAAGAATCAGGAAGAATAAAACCAACAACAATTGGGATTGCAGAGAAAACATTTTCTAGTGGCCATCTGAGAAACATGGCACTCGCTTTTTAGACAAATTCAACTTGGAAGAAGCTGAGAGCAATTTCTCCTAAAACTGAAATATCAATTGAACCATCTGACATAACATCAGGAAACGAAAAATCTATGTAAAACAAAAATTTATGATACACAGTCTGTAGATAGCAATATATATAGCTTTCAGCACCTGTGTATAGCTAGGTGATGACAATATATATAGCTGTGAATATATATAGCTTTCAGTAACATTAGGTGCTTAAGGCAAGTGAATATCTTCCTGACAGCATACTACTTCAGCTACAGGCCAATGAACATTTTCTATAAATCATATCTAGAACGATATTGGTTAGTTTGGTAGCCCCACCAGCGCGACACATGCGATCACTTCCAACAAACAAATCATTAGGCTACTTCTAGGACACAGCAGAAAGGTACAAGAAAGCATAGGTCCTACCAGGATCTAGAGAAGTGACAAAAATCCCCATTTCTGAATGCCAAGCAAGCACAAAAATACAAGCAGGGAACAATAATTTAGGTGCTAGGCTTCTACGAATAAGAGGACAAAAAGCACATACATCCATTGTCCAAACACAATCTAACAGCAGCTTCATACAGGAAGAAATGTAAGCCTAGGCCTGGAAAGCATAGAAGAGAGGGGGAGAAGGGGACAACCTGCAAAGAGGTGGTTGAAGACAGAGCATGACAAACTGGCCAGAATAACGAGCACCTGTAGACAGCGGACCAACCTGCAAGGGAAAAAAGAGGAAAAGGTACAACCATGGATGAGCTGCAGTTAACCAGAATTTAGATGGTCCAAAACAAAACCATGGATGAGCTGCAGTTAACCAGAATGAGAGGGGGGGCTCACCACAATTGTGTTGGGTGGGAGTTGAAGAGGGAGGTAGGGATGTTGGCCTGCTCCTCTCAATGATATCATATATAACCTTTCATCTCAATGTATTATTTAGTTATGTTACATGCAGAATGAGATACAAAAAGAACATGTAATATACAAAAAAGGGAATGCAGCAACAGTGGAAAGAAATGCTAAAAGGGAACATAGAGCAGAAAACCAACCCAAAATGCAAGCAAGAATCTTTAAAAGGGAACATAGAGCAGCATGAGCATGAGGCATAGAAAAATGGGGTCACTTTAAGATCAAGAATCAGTGGCCCTCTCCTAGTTCAAATCAGATGGATAGAATCACTATATAAATAGGGTCACCTTAAGATGAAGAATCAGTAACCAGCAAAGGAAGAATGCACCTTTTTGGAATTTTAAAGTAGCAAGACATTAAAAGTTCTCTTTTGCCTTCAATACTACACACATTAGGGGAGGTAGCTGCAGTTTTATTGCATAGTGGGCTCAGATTCGCCTTTTCTCGATCATATAACCTATCCCCATCATCTCTTATCGCCAGATCAATCTATTTACACAATGGAGCTGCCCGGGTTATCACTCAACAAGAATGACCATCCAAGGACAGATCAATAGGTATCACAGGATCAAAAAGGATTCTAGAGACAACAGGGAGGATCCAACTTGATACCCACAGGTGCCTTGATTGCTCAAAGGCACACTTATTCCAGCCACAGTTAATCATCATCGCCCTAGCATGAACGCCAGCCACAGACAAAGCGAAATGGCGAGAATGCCCCCAGCGGGGCAGGCTATTTACGCGCGGTGGCACGGTCGAGGTGAAACTGTTCATTCCAGCAGTAACTATTTTTTATCCGACGGACAAGGTCGTTCCAGGGCTCGATCCGATGGCTCGGATCGCATCAAGCGCGCAGATCCAACGGCCAGGAGCCCAAATCGCTGAGGAGCCAAAATGAGAGCTTCTATTCTTATCTCTGGATGGCCATGTCCCATACAGTAGCCAAAGCAGAGGAGGAGGAAGATGGAGCTCACCGAGGGAGGTTGTAGCCAAGGCAGTACTCACTGCACGCCGGGGTTGCGCGTGAACGCCGTCCAACCGACAAGGAACCGCTTCCTACACCGCACATCCACCACGCGACCGCGTCGGAGTTGCGCCTTGCACCGTCCCGCCGACGAGCACGAACGCCACGGTCACATAATTCTCCTTGAAAACCACATATGCACACATGCTCTCATCTATTAGTATAGTTATACATAGAAATTGCTAGTTGCTTCAAACCAAAAAAACTTAATTCACGCATTCATTGCCCCTTTTCACACAGAATAATGCATCAAATCCTATGACTCAGAAGTTGTTGATCATAACAGGCCATGTCGCTCGTCTTGACACCAACGTGTGTTGTTAATGAGACCAAAAACTATATTAAACAACAATGGCCTATCTTTTTAGTGAACTAATTACCTAACCAGCAGTCATTTCAATTTATCAATTGAAGAATTCCCCAAACAGAAATTGAGGAGCAGGAGGAAGTAGGAGATCACCGAGGGAGGTTGTAGCCGAGCCAGTAATCAATGGGCGCCGGGGTTGCGCCTGAACGCCATCCAGCCGGCGAGGAACCACTTCCCCAGACATCCACGCCGCTACATGAAGTGAAACTCTCCTGGCAAAGCAAAGTAAAATCTTATGACCAAATGTAATGGAAAATATAAATGAATTCCTTACCTACTGCATTTTGTGAACCAGAATAAGTGGGACCATATCTAGAGTATCATTCTCATGTTCGCCTTGGACAGAGGTTAATCGACGTGGTGTATTGAAACTCAGTACTCAATACTCCAGTTACATGTCAGTCCTAGACTCCTAGTGCTTGGTGATGCTCACGAATGAGGCAGGGGTGCGGGCAGCACCGTCATGGCTCACATAGGCACAACCCACGTGCTACCTATGTTAAACACCGTGGAGGAGAAGTGGCAGATGTGGCGCGCTAGCTGGACGGACGTGGCGGCAGTGGGCAACAACTGTAGTACTAAAAGAAAATCAGCGTTGTTTAAGGTAGTAACAGCCACGGTCGAAAATAGTAAGTTTTGGTAATTATAACCCGACTACTTGTACACAATCAGACAAAATCTAGAAGGACCATCTAGCCAAACCATAAAAAGTATATATTCATGTTATCACCTGAAACCAAAGTTCCATGGAAGCATTCAGTTCAATGATAAACCATGCCCTCTTGATTCATGCCTTGTAGGTATATGGAAAGGACCAAACAAGGATATCTCACAATTTAGCCCTCCCTTAGTGTGAGCCTCTCCTGCATATGCAGTTTTGAAATAAAGAAAATTAGACAAATGCACCTTTAAATATCGAGTTGGGCATAATTCTTATTGAAACAAAAGAAATATACTTCGCGAGAAGTAAAATTAATTAGTTACATTCTGACATATATAGCTAACAGGCATCGTTAAAACAATATATTTCTATAATGACCAAAAAGGGTATATGCATGTATGGAAACTATCAGGAAGGTGAGTTTAGAAATCGACAAAAGGAAATTCAAGCATATTTAATTTTAAAAGAAGAAAGAACAAAATCTGATATTTCTTTTGGAAGTGTGTGTATAACAGTAGTACACAAAGCTGTGATTTGGAAAATTAAGGATTATCAAGTAAACATAACACTGACTGCCATCATGAGCAAGGTCCATCTCTCTGGACTCGGAAAAATATAATGCAATCTTGGTAGCACAAATATACACGTAGAAAACAAAACATGTGTGGATCCTTCTATCAAAGGTTACAGAAAAAACAATTTGAACTCACTATTTTACTTAGAAAATGTCTTGGTAAGACATATATACAATATTTATGAAGCCCTCTAGTTTGATAATAAAAACAATGGAGGAGCCGAGATTTAGTGATCCTTTAGCATGGAACTAAATATGAAGGCATGGGTATGACATAGAAGCCCTTCTTCCACTATATGTTTATCCACTCGAGGGGAAATGAATCACTTACTTTATATGAGATAATTTCAGTACCAATAAAGTTCAGATAGACAAATTCAGCACCTAAATGATCATATATAAGTTCAGTTTGTTTAATGAACCTTTATATTGCACTTTTTATCCCTAGGTAAAATGAAACATCTGTAAAAAAACAACAATAAAATTATATTAACCTAAGGAACTAAATCAAAATAATTAACCAAACATAAGAGTTCTAGGTATACAGCAGGACATATACTCTCTTCATTAGACATAAGCAAGCAATCCAACAAATACAAACACAAGAATCGATCCCGCGAGGGGCGAATCCACTGGCCACGGGAGAGAAGGGTGAGGGGATTGGGAGAAGGTGGGGCCCTGCAGCGATGGGGAGAGGGTGGGGGCGCGGCGGCGGTGGTTGTGGACGACGACGACGACGCCGGGGAAGTGAGCGTCGGGGGTCGGGCGGGCAGGACGAACGAGATGGTGGCGGCGCAAGCGCCCACCATCGTCTGCTGCCCCTCCAGACTCGAGTACTCCGCGGGGTCGGAGCAGGAGGGCTCGGGAGCCGCCGCCGTGCCCGGGGACCAGCTCGCAGACGGGGAGGGCGGGCGCCCACTGGCCGCCGCCTTGCCCTGCTGCTGCTCCTCCCCGCTGCCGCCGCCGTGGTGCTCCTCGTCCTCCCTCCGCTTTTGTGTAGGGGGGGCTTTGCTGCGGTGGATCTGGCCGCCGACGGCGCGGGGAGGCGGGTGGCGGCGGCGGCGGCGATGTGGGCGGGAGGAGAGGAGGCGTGCGGGAGGGGAGGTGAGGGGAGGGGAGGGGAACGAGAGAGAGGGAGGGGAGGCGCGCGGGAGGGGTAGGGGAGCCGGCTAGGTCATCTCCTCGCGGGCCGGCCCTTTTATACCCCGTGCAAGTGAAATGACGAAAATGCCCCCGGCGGGGCAGGCTATTTACGCGCGGTGGCACAGTCGAGGTGAAACTGTTCATTTCAGCAGTAACTATTTTTTATCTGACGGACGAGGTCGTTCCAGGGCTCGATCCGACGGCCCAAGACTCATCAAGCCACACGATCCAACGGTCCAGAATCGCGATCGCTGAGGAGGCTTGTGCATCCATCCTTCTCAAATTTCTGGATTTCCCATCTTCTTCTTTCCTGTCCAAGTTAAGCTACGTTTCTGTCGCGACTGGAAAACAATAGGGAACTACTCCCTCCGTCTTAAATAATTTTTTTAGAGATTTTAAATTAACTATCACATACGGATATATAGACATATTTTAGAGTGTAGATTCATGCATTTTGCTCCACGTAATCACTTGTTGAAATCTCTAGAAAGACAAATGTTAAGAAACGAAGGGAGTAATTACATAGTAACACTGCGAAAATGCATAGGAGCACCTGCGGGCTACCCACCTTAATATCTCACCATTTAATATGTATAGGAATTTGCACAGCTATATTACTAGCATGCTTGTATTCTTTGTTATAGTTCATTTTACGTTCTCTGTATAACTAGTATAAGGAGATATTCTGCTGACCCACTCATCCTTGTGCTCTCGTGCCAACCCCCAACAACCAACAACGACATCATCATTAACTTGTGAATCACATGCATGCATATTTTGTTGATCTCAGAGTTTTGAATCATGGAACACATTGTCCCAAGTTTTTAAAATGTAATAGTATTTGAACTCTAAAAATATCTTTCACAAGTTTATGTTTGTACCAGTATTAAAATTGCAATATCGTTTGAACTTTGAAAATAATCTATGTTTAATGCATTTGAATAATTTTCAAGATTTTGTAATTATGAAATCAAATATATTTCCATTAAGTTATGTGTATTCTATAAACTGAGAATCTCATCATGGGATAATTAAAGTACATACTGGGTTTCATGATTGTTAAAACTTCAATTAAGAAAGGAATAATAATGCCAATATTGCAATTCTTTGGAAAATTCATGGTACAAATTCCACGAAATTACGTCTTTCATTTTTTATTTCTAGTGAAACGCGAGAACTCAATATAATAATTTTAGAAAGTTTAATTATATTAATCTCAGGACTTTTTCTGCCATAAAAATGTTATGTTTTACTGACGTTGCCTGCTGATTTATCAGTGCAGCTGTATGTAACTGTTTATCTTCATGGTCCAGCAGATGAATTAACACTAATTATATTGCATACCGTCATTTGGTTTCATTTATTAAATCGTGGCATACATGTGAGCTCCAACACAATTATTATAGTAACTATCTGACATTATTTCTCTGTCAACACGCATGAATTAACCATATGTGCACACAAAGACAATGCACATTTACTTTTGGTATACCATTAACAATTCAAAAATCATATCCTGCGTCTGTACCCGGCAGTAACTCACCTTTACTTCTCTACAATGTCATGTGAGTAATTAAACTGTATTGTTTCAATAGGGAAACTAAAAAGGATTTCAATCTGCATCCCAATGGACATCGATTGTGGTTTGGATTACACGGAGGTGTGCCTCCGTGTGCTCTTCGTGCGCCTCCGTAACATTGCCCTTCTCTCTTTTTCTCCTTTTTTCTATTTTTCCTCACTTTTTTGCTGGGCTCTTTTGGCCTCTTTTTGGGCTCTGTTTTTCCTCACTTGGGACAATGATCTAATAATGAATAATGATGATCATCACACTTCTATATACTTACAACTCAAAGATTACAACTCGATACTAGAACAAAATATGACTCTATATGAATGCCTCTGACGGTGTACCAGGATGTGCAATGGTCTAGCGTAACATGTATAAAAATGATGAACGGCGGTGGAGCCACAAACACTATGTCAGCTATATGATCGTGCAAAGCAATATGACAATGATGATATGTGTCATAAAAATGGAACGGTGGAAGTTGCATGGCAATATATCTCAGAATGGCTATGGAAATGCCATAATAGGTAGGTATGGTGGCTATTTTGAGGAAGATATAAGGAGGCTTATGTGTGATAGAGCATATCAAATCACGGAATTTGGATGTACCGGCGAAGTTTGCACCACATCTCGAGGTGAAAAAGGGCAATGCACGGTACCCAAGAAGCTAGCAAATGACGGAAAGGTAAGTGTGTATAATCCATGGACCCACATTAGTCATAAAGAACTCACATACTTATTGCAAAAGTTTGTTAGGCCTCAAAGAAAAGTACTATTACACATGCTCCTAGTGGGGAGATTGGTAGAGATAACCATCGTGCACCCCCGACCTTCACGGAAAGGAAGACACTCAATAATAAATTGTGCTCCAACTTCTTAGCATAACGAGAGACCATACATGCATGCTTCAGGAATCACAAACGTTAATACCAATATTCTTACTAAACCACAATCATTCACTAGTACCTCCCATATATTACCATCTTTATATCGTAAAACTATTGCAAGGAATCAAACTTATCATATTCAGTTATCTACATGAAAGATTTTATTATATCCCTCTTGAGTACCTATGGTATTAGGACCACATTCATAACCCATACTAATCGCCATTACTATTTATCAAATTCTCAAAATAATATAGGTGAAGTATGAGAGTGCAACTATTTATTTAAAATACAACCACTATCGTGCTCTGAAATATATAAGTGAAGTACAAGAGCAACTGCCTAGCTCAAAAGATATAAGTGAAGCACCTAGAGTATTCTAGCAAATCACGAATAATGTGTATCCCTCTCAAAAAGGTGTGTCCAGCAAAGATGATTGTAGCAAACTAAAAAGAAAACAAAGCAAAGATGCATACAATACACGACGCTCCAAGGAAAACTCATATCATGTGATGAGTAAAAATATAGCTCCAAGTAATTTACCGATGGTAGGTAGAAAAAAGAGGGGATGCCATCCGGGTCATCCTCAAGCTTAGAAGCTTGGGTGTCCTTGAATATTACCTTGGGGGTGCCTTGGGCATCCCGAATCTTAGGCTCTTGCCACTCCTTGTTCCTTCATCAATCATGATATCACTCAAAACTAGAAAACTTGAGCACACAAAACTCAAAAGAAAACTCGTGAGATCCGTTAGTATAACATGTGAATCATAAACTTTAGGTATTGTTGTAAACCCATTTATATTTTATTATTGCCTAATACCCAATGTATTCTACCCCCCGATACAATCCATAGATTCATTAAAACTAGCAAACAATGCAATGAAAACAGAATTTGTCAAAAATAGAACAGTCTGTAATGATTTGATTAATGACTTAACTTCCGTAACTCCAAAAATACTGAAAAATTAGGACAACGTGGAAACTTGTATTTCAATCATGTGTTGGAAATTCAGAATTTTATAACATTCCAGTGAATTTGAAAAGTTCTGTTACTGGGCGCAAAAGTTTCCGTTTCCTCACAAAATCAAAACAACTATCATCCAAATCATCCCAAAGGCTTTACTTGGCAGAAACACTAATTTAAACACAAAAGCACAACCATAACAGTAGCATAATTATGTGCACACCAAAACAATAAAAGATTGGGTTGTCTTCCAACAAGCTCTTTCTTTATAGCTATTAAGATAGGCTTGAGATTTCAATGATGCTGACATGAAAGATAAGAATTGAAGCACAAAGAGAGCATCATAATACGTGTGAAAAACACATTTAAGTATAACATACTTTCTATGCATATCCATTTTATAAGGAAACAAATTATCAAGGCAAGCAAAACCTAGCACATGCAAGGAAGAAGAAAGACACAATAGCAATCTCAATAGGAAGAGAGGTAGTTTAGTAATATGAAAATTTCTACAACCATATTTTTCTCTCTCATAATAATTACATGTAGAATCATAATCAAATTCAACAATATAGCTACCATATAAAAATTTCTCTTCATGATCCACATGCATAAAGGTCTTATTATCTTCTAAGATAGTGGGATTAACATCGACTAAGGGCATGACCTCTCCAAACCCGCTTTTATCAAAAATTTCAAAAGGTTGAGCACTCCCCAAATATGTGGGATTATTTTTACCTAAAGTTTACACTATTCCCAACACACTTTCAATATTATTGCAAATATTATTATCAATATCATAATCATCATGAGGCTTAAATAAATTTTCAAGATCATTAGAAACATTATCACCCCAATCATGATCATTGCAACAAGTAGTGGACATAACAAAATTATTATCCCCAAGCTTGTTGTTTTGCATATTATTAACACAATTGACATTAATAGAATTTATAATAACATCATTGCAATCATGGTTTTCATTCAAGGAGCTATCATGAATCACTTTATAAATTGCTTTGTTTAACACTTCATCGCAATTTTCAGATTCATGATTTTCAAGCAAAACTTCATAGAGATAATCAAGTGCACTCAACTCACTAGCAATTGATTCATCATAATTTGGTCTTTTGAAAAGATTAGCAAGTGGATGAGGATCCATATGTCTTTACTCTTCCTTTCTCTTTTCTGTTTTTGGTGTGTTGAGATGAAGGCCATAAAAGCAAGCAAGCAAAACAAGCAAAAATAAAATGTTTTTGTGTTTTTGTGAAAACGTTTTGGAAGTGGGGGAGATGAAAACGAGAGGGGAATAGAAAATGAAAGTAAATGCAAGGAGATGAAAGTTTATGAGATGGTACTTGATAGCTTTTGGTGATGTCTCCCCAGCAATGGCGCCATAAAATCTTCCTAGTACTTGTGAGCTGCTTTGGGTTTTCCTCAAAGAGGAGAAGATGATGCAGTGCTGTAGAGATAACTATTTTCCTCAGTTAAGAACCAAGTTATCAATCCAGTAGGAGAACTACGCAACACCTCGTTAGCAGCACCTACACACAAAATAACAAATACTTGCACCAAACGGAAACAAGGGTTTGTCAATCCCTTGGCGGTTAATTGCAAGGTTCAAATCTCGTATTGATATATCGATAAATAAAAACACACAAAAAAAGAGTAAATAAATTGCATAAATGTATTTTTGGATTTTAATATATGATAAAGATAGACCCGGGGGGGGCATAGTTTTCACTAGAGGCTTCTCTCTCGAACAAAAAGCATACGGTGGATAGCCAAATTACTGTTAGGCAATTGATAGAAAAGCACATAGTTAGGATGATATCCAAGGCAATGATCATGTATTAGGCATCACGTTCGAGACAAGTAGACCGACTCCTGCCTGCATCTACTACTATTACTCCACACATCGACCGCTATCTAGCATGCATCTAGAGTATTAAGTTCATAAAGAGCGGAGTAGCGCCTTAAGGAAGATGACATGATGTAGACAAAGTAAATTCAATCAATATGAATAAATGTCATCTTTTTATCCTCAATGGAATCGATACAAGTATATTTCATGTCCATTTCTGACTGGGATTGAGCAACGCAAGATCGAAGCAATCACAAAGCACCTCTCCCATTGCAAGATAAATCAATCTAGTTGGCCAAACCAAACGGATAGATCGGAGAGAAATACAGAGCTATAACAATCATGCATAAAAGAGTTCAGAGAAGACTCAAATAATATTCGTAGATAATCTAATCATAAACTCATAATTCATCGGATCCCAACGGACACACCGCAAAAAAGAATGACATCGAATAGATCTCCAAGAACATCGAGGAGAACATTGTATTGAAGATCGAAGAGAGAGAAGAAGCCATCTAACTACTAGCTATGGAGCCGTAGGTCTGTGGTAAACTATTCACACATCATCGGAAGGGCTGCAAGGTTGATGTAGAGGCCCTCCATGATCGATTCCCCCTCCGGCAGAGTACCGAGAAAGGCAGATGCGATCTCCGAAGAACAAAAACTTGTGGCGGCAGAAAAAGTATTTGGGGTGGCTCCCTTATGTATGTGGAATATTTGAGAATTTCTAGAGCTGGAATTAGGCCAGGAGGTGCCACGAGGGGCCCACATGCCTGGGAGGTGCCCCTCGGGGTGCGCTTGGCAGGCTTGTCACTGCCTCGTGGCACTTCAGGTCCGCTCCTGAAGCTTTTATGGTCCCTTCTGGTCCAGAAAAAATCGTCAAAAAGTTTCGTAACATTTAGACTTTGTTTGGTACTGATTTTCTGAAAATCTAAAAACAAACAAAAAAACAGAAACTTGCACTCGGCACTAGGTTAATATGTTAGTCTCAAAATATGATATATAATTACATATAAATGCATAATAAACATCCAAGATTAATACTATAATAGCATGAAACAATCAAAAATTATAGATACGCTGGAGATGTATCTATGGCTATGGGACGACTGTATACATGCAAAAAGGAGAGCACTGGTTGGCCAGTCGGTCCAGTCTCTAGTTAAGTATGCCAAAGAAATCTGTAGTGGGGAGTCGCGACTGACGGAGCAAGAGGACACTGATCAGGCTCGAGAATCTTCTTGGGTCATGTGCACTTAGGGAGGATTGTAATATCTCTCTGTTGGTAATATAATTCATGCTGGTTTTTTCCTAGAAAAACCTGCTAGATGTTTCTTTGTGTGCTTCAGTTTGGTATATGCTCAACACCGTGTACATGATTGATCAATTTCATAATATATGCTGGTTTTAGCCATTAATCTCGCTCTCATGCATGCATGTGTTTTTCAGACAAGGAAAGGAAGTGCAGAGAAAAACGTTCAGATTACATTGATGCATGTACACCAGCGCACTCTTCATCTTGGCTGCAAAATGAGCAAAGTTGCTTATGTCTACTGTTTACAAGTGCTAATTCTGGTTCTGGTGCCATTACGCACATGTTCGAGTGTTTTTCTGGATCAACAAGGAGGAGCTCCCGGCTCCATTGCTCAAAAAGAAGCCTGAATAGAATCCCACATGTATGTTTTTCCATTTACTATTATTCAAGCTCTGAATTTCAGACAACAAAGTACTCATGTTCAAGTACAGGAATATGGACCGTTACACTCAAACTGCACCCATGACAGTTCTTGAACTCAGTGCACTGCACATATCCTGGATCCTTACATTACCAACCAACCAAGATGCAAAAAGAACACGCTAGCACAGGCTACACATGCATACATCTGCTGCATGGATCTATTTTCAGGCAAAAACAACAAATTTGATCTATGGACGAAAAGAATTTACAAACTGAACTGTTGATGAAAAAATTTCACATAGCTGACCTTTTTGTGTAGCGCCCGACAGTTAGGTGTCACACTAGGCTGTGCGACACCTAATTGAAAGGCGTTACACGTCTGACCAGCGTCCCGCATCGGACTGACTAAAAATTTCTAAGTCAGTGTGCAACGCCTGAGAGATAGGCGCGGCATTATACAGTGTAGTGCTCGGCCTCTAAGCGCTGCACTAGTGGCCACTCAAGCATATGCGTAGGGTTCGCGTTATGCATTGGTTCGTAGCACTGAATCTCGGAATGGGTGGTCGGCTAGTTAGATTAAGCAGTACCATTACGAGCTAGTGCATGCATGGGTTCCTGGCTATGATCTATGGAGCTGCTTCTGATATGTCTCTATCAAGAATCAGCTTTTTTTCTAGTTGGATCTTCTGTATCCGTGTGCTGTTGAAATACCTCGAGTCAGCCACGAAAAATCCCTGAAGTTTTATCTCGCACTGCACACCTGACCCCACATGCGTGAGACATATTCGTGTGTCCTTGTTCGGTATTACTACACTCTTTCCCCATCATGCAGATGTGTATACAGATGACGCAAACAATTTCTACCAAGTGTTTAAAAACAATAAGTTGTAAATCATAAATTTCTATTAGCAAGTGTCACTTGGTGAAGACACATGAGAGAGAGATTCAGGCGCCCAAGTCGGAATTGTGGTACAGTGTGTCATGGGTTCCTGAGATTTTTGTCTGGCATTGTTGTCTCCTTGTGTGTTGTATAAAGCTATGGAGAACAGTATCGTAGGGCCTTATAGGTATATCACATGTGCATGTGCCAATTAACCGATGCATGCAAACTGATGGTACACATAAACATTTTTGCTAGGCATAGCGCGGCACCGGCGCATATGGACTAGTGCAACGCCTAAACACTAGGCGCTACACAGTATAGTGTAGCGCCTAACTCTCAGGCGTTGCACATTGACTTAGCAATTTTTAGGCAGTCTGAGGTGCGACGCTCGTCGGGCATGTAATACCTGTCAGTTAGGCGCTGCATAGTGTAGTGTGGCGCCTAGCTGTCGGGCACTATACAAAAAGGTCAGCGGAGTGAAATTTTTTCAATAACAGTTCACTTTGTGAATTCTTTTCGTCTACAGGTTAAATTTGTCTTTTTCGCCCTATTTTCTTGTCCCAACTATCTATTTTGAAAATTTATTCGTTGCCCTTGTATCTCAGCAATAAGATGTTTAGTGCAGCAGCAGCAGATTGTATTACTATGAATTTGCCATCTTACATACACATTTAGATTAAAAGTTTCGTATTCATGCTAGAATTGTATTAACCAAAAACTTGATACATGTGTGAATATATAGACAAAATAAAGTGTCCCTAGTATGCCTCTACTTGACTAGCTCGTTAATCATAGATGGTTAAGTTTCCTAACCATAGACATGTGTTGTCATTTGATGAACGGGATCACATCATTAGGAGAATGATGTGATGGACAAGACCCATCCGTTAGCTTAGCATAATGATCGTTAAGTTTATTGCTATTGCTTTCTTCATGACTTATACATATTCCTTTGACTATGAGATTATGAAACTCCCGAATACCGTAGGAACACCTTGTGTGCTATCAAACGTTACAACGTAACTGGGTGATTATAAAGATGCTCTACAGGTGTCTCCGAAGGTGTTTGTTGGGTTGGCATAGATTGAGATTAGGATTTGTCACTCCGAGTATCGAAGATGTATCTCTGGGCCCTCTCAGTAATGCACATCATGATAAGCCTTGCAAGCAATGTGACTAATGAGTTAGTTGTGGGATGATGTATTACGGAACGAGTAAAGAGACTTTCCGGTAACGAGATTGAACTAGGTATGATGATACCGACGATCGAATCTCGGGTAAGTAACATACCGATGACAAAGGTAATAACGTATGTTGTCATTGCGGTTTGACCGATAAAGATCTTTGTAGAATATGTAGGAACCAATATGAGCATCCAGGTTCCGATGTTGGTTATTGATCGTAGATGTGTCTCGGTCATGTCTACATAGTTCTCAAACTCGTAGGGTCCGCACACTTAACGTTCGATGACGATTTGTATTATGAGTTATGTGTTTTGGTGACCGAAAATTGTTCAGAGTCTCGGATGAGATCACGTACATGACGAGGAGTCTCGAATGGTCGAGAGGTAAATATTGATATATTGGACGATAGTATTCAGACACCGGAATGGTTACAGAGTGTTTCGGATATTTATCGAAGTACCGAGGGGTTACCGGAACCCCCCGGGGAAAGTAATGGGCCAACATGGGTCATAGGGGAGAGAGAGGGCAGCCCACAAGGGGTGGCGCCCCCCCCCATGGGTAGTCCGAATTGGACAAGGGGAGGGGGCGCGGCCCCCCTTTCCTTCTCCCTTTCCCTCTCCTTCCCCCTTTCCCCCTCCGAAAGAAGGAAGGGGGCGACTAGGACTAGGAGTCCAAGTCGGTTTCCCCCCACTTGGCGCGCCCCTAGGGCTGGCCTCCTCCCCTCTCCTCCTTTATATACGGGGGTAGGGGGCACACCAAAGCACATCAATTGTTCTCTTAGCTGTGTGCGGTGCCCCCCTCCACAGTTTACTGCTACGGTCATATTGTCGTAGTGCTTAGGCGAAGCCCTGCGTGGATCACATCACCATCACCGTCACCACACCGTCGTGCTGACAAAACTCTCCCTCGACACTTTGCTGGATCAAGAGTTCGAGGGACGTCATCGAGCTGAATGTGTGCTGAACTCGGAAGTGCCGTACATTCGGTGCTTGATCGGTTGGATCGCGAAGACGTTTGACTACATCAACCGCGTTAAGCTAACGCTCCCGCTTTCAGTCTACGAGGGTACGTGGACACACTCTCCCCCCTCTCGTTGCTATGCATCTCCTAGATAGATCTTGCGTGATCATAGGATTTTTTTTGAAATTGCATGCTACGTTCCCCAACAAATACCATCTACACCTTCTTTATAAAGATGTGGGTCATCCCAAAAGTAATGTCTTAAATCATAAAAGATTTTTTATTTTGTTGGTATGTAAAGCTAGGTGGTAAATATTTGGCAACAATGTAATTAGCATAGTCAGCATACCAAGGAGTGTTATGATCAACATTTATTGCAGCTAACTGCTCATGAGGAAAACTATCATCAATTGGTAGTGGGTCATCAAGCAAATTTTCAAGCCTAGGCAAGTTATTAGCTACGGGGTTCTCAGCTCCATTTCTATTAGCGATATGTAAATCGAATTCTTGTAGCAAGAGAACCCATCGAATAAGTCTAGGTTTAGCATCTTTCTTTTCCATAAGATATTTAATAGCAGCATGATCGGTGTGAACAATTACTTTTGAATCAACAATATAAGATCTAAATTTATCACAAGCAAACACCACTGCTAAGAATTCTTTTTCAGCAGTAGCATAGTTTCGTTGAGCATTGTCTAGAGTTTTACTAGCATAATGAATAACATTCAGTTTCTTATCAACTCTTTGTCCTAGAACAACAACAACAACATAATCACTAGCATCACACATAATTTCAAAAGGCAAGTTCCAATCAGGTGGTTGAACAATAGGTGCAGAAATTAAGGCTTTATTGAGTGTTTCAAAGGCTTCTAAACAATCATCATCAAAAACAAAAGGAATATCCTTTTGCAAAAGATTCGTAAGAGGCCTGGAAATTTTAGAAAAGTCTTTGATAAATCTCCTATAGAAACCAGCATGACCTAAGAAACTACGAATACCTGTGATATCTTTAGGACATGGCATTTTCTCAATTGCATCAACCTTAGCTTTGTCCAGTTCAATACCTCTTTCAGAAATTTTATGGCCCAAGACAATACCTTCATTAACCATAAAGTGGCACTTTTCCCAATTAAAGACAAGATTTGTTTGCTCGCATCTCTGTAAAACTCGGTCAAGGTTGCTTAAGCAATCATCAAAAGACTTCCCATAAACAGAGAAATCATCCATGAAAACCTCAACAATCTTTTCATAAAAGTTAGAGAATATAGCAGTCATACATCTTTGAAAGGTATAAGGTGCATTGCATAAATCGAAAGGCATACGTCTATAAGCATAAGTTCCAAAGGGACAAGTAAAAGTGGTCTTTTCTTGATCAGGTTGAGAAACAGGTATTTGTAAAAAACCAGAATATCCATCAAGGAAGCAAAAATGTGTGTGCTTAGATAATCTTTCTAGCATTTGATCAATAAAAGGCAAAGGGTAATGATCTTTTCTAGTTGCTTTGTTTAATTTTCTAAAATCAATTACCATTCTATAGCCTGTAACAATTCTTTGGGACACAATGAACCGGACTTAGCCATCTACTATCAGCTATGGGATAGATATTATACCCGCTTCCAGAAGTTTTAATATTTCCGTTCTTACCGCTTCTTTCATCTTTGGATTTAACCAACGTTGGTGATCAACAACGGGTTTAGTATCAGGTTCCATATTAATTTTGTGCTGACATAGAGTGGGACTAATGCCCTTTAAATCATCCAGAGTATATCCAATAGCAGCACGGTGCTTCCTTAGAACTTTAAATAATCTTTCTTCTTCATGTTCTGAAAGGTCAGCACTAATAATAACATGATATATCTTCTTTTCATCAAGATAAGCATATTTTGAAGTGTCTGGCAATTGTTTTAATTCAAACACAGGATCACCTTTAGGTGGAGGAGGACCTCCTAGAGTTTCAATAGGCAAATTGTGTTTAAGAAGAGGACGTTGTTCAAAGAAAATCTTATCTATTTCATTTCTTTCATGGATATGTAAATCATTTTCATGGTCTAGCAAATACTGTTCTAGTGGACCAGTAGGAGGCACAACAATAGAAGCAAGACCAATTAATTCATCTTTACTAGGCAATTCTTTTTCATGAAGCTTTCTACTAAACTTGGAAAAATTAAACTCATGAGACTCATCACCAAAACTAACACTGACAGTTTGTTTCTCACAGTCTATTTTAGCATTAACGGTGTTCAAGAAAGGTTAACCAAAGATAATGGGACAAAAGTCATCTTGTGGGGAACCAAGAACAAGAAAATTAGTAGGGTATTTTATTTTCCCACACAAGACTTCAACATCTCTAACAATCCCAATTGGTGATATAGTGTCTCTATTAGCAAGTTTAATAGTAACATCTATGTCTTCTATCTCTGCAGGTGCTATGTCATTCATAATTTCTTGATATAAGGAATAAGGAATAGCACTCGCGCTAGCACCTATGTCACATAAACCATGATAACAGTGATCTTCTATTTTAACTGAGACAACGGGCATGCCAACAACATGTATATGTTTATCCTTTTTATCAGGCTTAGCAATTCTAGCAGCTTCTTCGCAAAGTAAATAACATGCCCATCTACATTTTCTTCCAAGAGATCCTTGACCATAGCAATACTAGGTTCTAATTTAATTTGTTCATCAGGTTTAGGTGTTCTAATGTAACTTTTGTTGACCACAGTTGCAACTTTAGCATGTTCCTTTATCCTAACAGGGAAAGGTGGTTTCTCAATGTAAGGAGTAGGAACAACTAGATCAACATTGTAAAGTATAGTTTCTTCTTTAACTGGTACCGGTTCTCTAATTTCTTCTTTAATAGGTGGGTGATAATTAAACCACTTCTCTTTAGGGAGATCAACATGAGTAGCAAATGATTCACAAAAGGAGGCTACTATCTCAGAGTCAAGTCCAAATTTAGTGCTAAATTTTTGAAAAGCATCGGTATTCATAAAAGATTTAACACAATCACACTTAAGCTTAATACCTGACTCTTTACCTTCGTCGAGTTCCCAATCTTCAGAGTTGCGTTTAATTCTTTCCAAAACATCCCATCGGAATTCAATAGTCTTCTTCATAAAAGAACCAGCACAAGTATCAAGCATGGTTTGATCATTACGAGAAAGCCAAGCATACAAATTATGGATAATAATTTCTCTTGAGAGCTCATGATTGGGGCATGCATATAACATTGACTTAATCCTCCCCCAAGCTAGAGCAATACTTTCTCCCCCACGAGGCCAAAAATTATATATATAATTCCGATCACGATGAACTAGATGCATAGGATAAATTTTTTGGTGGAACTCCAATTTCAATTGATTCCAATTCCAGGATCCAATATCATCGCATAGCCTATACCATGCCAATGATTTTCCCTTCAAAAATAAAGGGAAAACCTTCTTCATAACTTCATCTCCGGGTAAACCTGCAAGCTTGAATAATCCACAAATTTATTCTACATATATCAAGTGCATATCAGGATGTTCGGTTCCATCTCCTGCATAAGGATTAACTAGCAGTTCTTCTATCATACCCGAAGGAATTTCATATTCAATATTTTCAGTAGGTGCAGTAGGTTGATGGGTAGCTAATTGTGGTTTCGGTCGAGGTGAAGATACCGCGAAGAAACCCCTCAAAGGATTGTTTTCCATAGTAACAAGTGACAGTAAATTTCAGCACACTGTATAAATGTTTCCTTACCAAATTCCACTTACCAAAGGCACTTCACTCCCCGGCAACGGCACCATAAAATAGCCTTGATGACCCAAAAGTATAGGGGATCAATTGTAGCTCTTTTTGGTAAGTAAGAGTGTCGAACCCAACGAGGAGCAAAATGAAATGACAAGTGGTTTTCAGGAAGGTAATGTCTGCAAGTGCTGAAATTATAAGTAACAGAATAATTTGATAGCAAGATAATTTGTAATGAGCAAGTAATGATAATAGTAGCAAAAGTGCAGCAAGGTATCCCAATCCTTTTGAGGCAAAAGACAGGCCAAAATGGTCTCTTATGATAAGTAAAGCGTTCTTGAGGGTACACGGGATTTTTATCTAGTCACTTTGACCATGTTGGTTTGATTTGTGTTCGGTACTTTGATAATTTGATATGTGGGTGGACCGGTGCTTAGGTGTTGTTCTTACTTGAACAAACCTCCTACTTATGATTAACCCTCCCGCAAGCATCCGGAACTACGAGAAAAGTATTAAGAATAAATTCTAACCATAGCTTTAAATTTTTGGATCCAATCGGTCCCTTACGGAATAGCGCATAAACTGGGGTTTAAGTTTCTGTCACTCTCGCAACCCATCATCTAATTGATACTCCACAATGCATTCCCTTAGGCCCAAATATGGTGAAGTGTCATGTAGTCGACGTTCACGTGACACCACTAAGGGAATCACAGCATACATACTATCAAAATATCGAACACATATCAACTTCACATGATTACTTGCAACATGATTTCTCCCGTGACCTCAAGAACAAAAGTAACTACTCACAAATGATAATCATGCTCAAGATCATAGTGGTATTAAATAGCATATTGGATCTAAACACATAATCTTCCACAAAATAAACCATATAGTAATCAACTACAAGATGTAATCAACACTACTAGTCACCCACAAGCACCAATTAATCTATAGTTCCGGTAACAAGATTGAACACAAGAGATGAACTAGAGTTTGAGATGAGATGGTGTTGTTGAAGATGTTGATGGAGATTGCCCTCCCCAACATGGGAGAGTTGTTGGTGATGATGAGGACAATGATTTCCCCCTCCGGGAGGGAAGTTCCCCCGGCGGAATCGCTCCACGGAAGGGCAAAAGTGCTCCTGCCCAAGTTCCGCCTCGAGTCGGTGGCACTCCGTCCTGAAAGTCCACTCGTTATTTTTTTCTAGGTCAAAATGACTTATATATATCAGAAGATGGGCACCGGAGGTGGGCCTGGGTGAGCACAACCCACCAGGGAGCGCCTGGGCTCCCTAGCACACCCAGGTGGGTTGTGCCCACCTGGTGGGCCCCCTCTAGTACCTATTTACTCCAATATTCTTCATATATTCCATAAAAATTCTCCGTGAAGTTTCAGCTTGTTTGGAGTTGTGCAGAATAGGTAGCCTGGCGTAGCTTTTCCAAGTCCAGATTTCCAGCTGCCGGGATTCTCCCTCTTTGTGTATACCTTGCATATTATGAGAGAAAAGGCATTAGAATTACTCCAAAAGGCATTATTATGGATAAAAACATCATAAATAACAGTAGGAAAACATGATGCAAATCGACGTATCATTGACCTACGAGGTTCAGTAGTAACTTGATCTGAAGTTTCATGATCTTTATCATTAGCTTCCTCTCTAGTTGGTGTAGGCATCACGGGAACGGTTTTCTCTGATGAGATACTTCCCAATTCGAGAGAAGGTACAGTTACCTCATCAAGTTCTACTTTCCTCCCATTCACTTCTTTCGAGAGAAACTCCTTCTCTAGAAATGTTCCATTCTTGGCAACAAAGATCTTGCCTTCGAATCTGTGGTAGAAGGTGTACCCAATTGTTTCCTCAGGGTATCCTATGAAGACGCACTTTTCCGATTTGGGTTCGAGCTTATCAGGCTGAAACCTTTTGACATAAGTGTCGCAACCTCAAATTTTAAGAAACGACGGCTTAGGTTTCTTGCCAAACCACAGTTCATACTGTGTCGTCTCAACGGATTTATACAGTTCCCTATTTAATGTGAATGTAACTGTCTCTAATGAATAACCCCAAAACGATAGTGGTAAATCGGTAAGAGACATCATAGATCGCACTATATCTAATAAAGTACAGTTATGATGTTCGGACACACCATTACGCTGTGGTGTTCCAGGTGGCGTGAGTTGTGAAACTATTTCACATTGTTTTAAGTGAAGGCCAAACTCGTAACTCAAATATTCGCCTCCGCGATCAGATCGTAGAAAATTTATTTTCTTATTACGATGATTCTCTACTCCACTCTGAAATTCTTTGAACTTTTCAAATGTTTCAGACTTGTGTTTCATTAAGTAAATATACCCATATCTTCTCAAATCATCTATGAACGTCAGAAAATAACGATACACGCCGCATGCCTCAACACTCATCGGACCGCATACATTAGTATGTATTATTTCCAATAAGTCATTGGCTCGCTCCATTGTTCCAGGGAACGGAGTTTTAGTCATCTTGATCATGAGGCATAGTTTGCAAGTATCAAATGATTCATAATCAAGTGATTCCAAAAGTCCATCTGCATGGAGTTTCTTCATGCGCTTTACACCAATATGACCTAAATGGCAGTGCCACAAGTATGTTGCACTATCATTATCAACTTTGCATCTTTTAGCATCAATATTATGAATATGTGTATCACTACGATCTAGATTCAATAAATTATTCACCTTGGGTGTATGACCACATAAGGTTTTATTCATGTAAACAGAACAACAATTATTTTTTGACTTAAATGAATAATCGTATTGCAATAAACATGATCTAGTCATATTCATGCTTAACGCAAACACCAAATAACATTTATTTTAGGTTGAACACTAAACCCGAAGGTAGAGGGAGTGTGCGATGGTGATCGTATCAACCTTGGACTCATTTCCAACACAGATCGTCACTTCACTCTTAATTAGTCCCTGTTCATTCTGTAACTCCTGTTTATCCATAACATGTATATCATATATACCTTAGCTCACTTTGCCATCCTTCTTATCCGCCAAGTATTTGGGGTAGTTCCGCTTTCAGTGACCATTTCCTTTGCAGTAGAAGCACTCAATTCAGGCTTGGGTCTAGCTTTGGGCTTCTTCATGGGAGTGGCAACTTGCTTTGCCCTTTTACTTGAAACTAGTGGTCTTGTCTACCACCAACACTTGATGCTCCTTCTTGATTTCTACCTTCACCGACTTCAGCATCACGAAGAGATCGGGAATTTTTTTTGTCATCCCTTGCATATTATAGTTCATCACGAAGTCAAGTAGCTTGGTGATAGTGACAAGAGAACTCTGTCAATCACTATCTTATCTGGAAGATTAACTCCCACTTGATTCAAGCGATTGTAGTACCCAGACATTCTAAGCACACATGCTCACTGGCTGAGCTATTCTCCTCCACCTTGTAGGCAAAGTACTAGTAAGAGGTCTCATACCTCTCCACACGGGAATGAGTCTAAAATACCAATTTCAGCTCTTGGAACATCTCATATGCTCTGTGGCGTTCCAAACATTTTTTAAATCCTTGTTTTAAGCCGTAAAGCATGGTGCACTAAACTATCAAGTAGTCATCATACCAAGCTTGTCAAACGTTCATAACGTCTGCATATGCTCCTTTAATAGCTCTGTCACCTAGCGGTGCATCAAGGACATAATTCTTTTGTGCAGCAATGAGGATAATCCTCAGATCACGGACCCAGTCCGCATCAACTATCATATTTCAACTTTTCTCTAGGAACATATCAAAAATATATAGGAGCTATTCCGCGAGCTATTGGTCTACAACATAGATACACAAATACTATCAGGACTAAGTTCATGATAAATTAAGTTCAGTTAATCACATTACTTAAGAACTCCCACTTAAATAGACATTCCTCAAGTCATCTAAGTGATATGTGATCCAAATCAACTAACCCATATCCGATCATCACGTGAGATGGGGTAGTCATCAATGGTGAACATCTCTATGTTGATCATATCTACTATATGATTCACGTTCGACCCTTCAGTCTCCAGTGTTCTGAGGCCATGTCTATACATGCTAGGCTTGTCAAGTTTAACCCAAGTATTCCACATGTGCAAAACTGTCTTGCACCCGTTGTATGTGAACGTAGAGTCTATCACACCCGATCATCACGTGGTGTCTCAACATGAAGAACTGTAGCAATAGTGCATACTCAGGGAGAACACTTTTACCTTGAAATTTAGTTAAGGGGTCATCTTATAATGCTATCGCTGAACTAAGCAAAATAAGATGCATAAAAGATAATCATCAGATGCAATCAAAATATGTGACATGATATGGCCATCATCATCTTGTGCTTTTGATCTCCATCTCCAAAGCAACGTCATGATCTCCATAGTCACCGCCTTGACACCTTGATCTCTATCGTTCCGTCCTGGTCGTCTTGCC
Source organism: Triticum urartu (assembly GCF_003073215.2). Classification (NCBI taxonomy): domain Eukaryota; kingdom Viridiplantae; phylum Streptophyta; class Magnoliopsida; order Poales; family Poaceae; genus Triticum; species Triticum urartu. The sequence goes on from NC_053026.1 coordinate 38,484,028, forward strand.
AACTATTGCTTCTAGAACTATTGCTAATGCATAGTGATAAAGTAAAGCAATTACATGGAGTTTGCATTTCATACAATAAAGAGACAACCATAAGGCTCTTGCCGGTTGCCAGTAAATTTTACAAAACATGATCATCTCATACAATAACGTATATCACATCATGTCTTGACCATATCACATCACAACATGCCCCGCAAAAACAAGTTAGACGTCATCTACTTTGTTGTTGCAAGTTTTACGTGGCTGCTAAGGGCTTCTAGCAAGAACCGTTCTTACCTACACACCAAAACCATAGCGGTGATTTATCAGGTTTGCTGTTTTAACCTTCAACAAGGACCGGCCGTAGTCAAATTTGATTCAACTAAAGTTGGAGAAACAGACACCCCCAGCCACCTTTTTGCAAAACTAGTTGCATGTCTGTCAGTGGAACCGGTCTCATGAACGTGGTCATGTAAGGTTGGTCCGGGCCGCTTCATCCAACAATACCGCCGAATCAAAATAAGACATTGGTGGTAAGCAGTATGATGATCACCACCCACAACTCTTTGTGTTCTAATCGTGCATATCATCTACACATAGACCTGGCTCGGATGCCACTGTTGGGAAACGTAGTATGCAATTTCAAAAAAAAAATCCTACGCTCAGCAAGATCTATCTAGGAGATGCAGAGCAACGAGAGGGGGAGAGTGTGTCCATGCACCCTCTTAGACCAAAAGCGGAAGCGCTTGACAACGCGGTTGATGTAGTCGAACTTCTTCTCGTTCAAGCACCGAACGTACGACACCTTTGAGTTCTGCACATGTTCAGCTCAATGACATCCCTCGAACTCTTGATCCAGCAAAGTGTCAAGGAAGTAGATGAGTTCCGTCAGCACGACGGCATGGTGATGGTGATGGTGAAGTGATCCGCGCAGGGCTTCGCCTAAGCACTACAACAATATGACTGCGGGCGTAAACTGTGGAGGGGGGCGCCGCAAACGGCTAACAATTGTTGGTGTGTGTTCTAGGCGCCCCATACCCACGTATATATAGGTGGGAGTGGAAGGAGACAGCCTTGGCGTGCCCCAAGTAGGAGGAATCCTACTTGGGGCCCTAGTCCAATTCGCCCCCCTACCATGTTTACCGGAGGGAAAAGGAAAGAGGAGGGAGGAGGGAAGGAAGGGGGAGGCTGAATCCCTCCCCTTGCTTCTCTCTTCCCCTCTTTCCTTCCCCTCATGTGCAGCCCATATGGGGGCGCGGCAGCTCTGATGGCTGCTGCGTTTTCCCCTCTTGGCCCATTAGGCCCATAGCTTTGGCGGGGGTGCCCGGAACCCCTTCTAGTGACCCGATATGTACCTGGTACCCTCCAAAACACTTCCGGTGTCCGAATACTATCGTCCTATATATGAATCTTTACCTCTCGACCATTTCAAGACTCCTCGTCGTGTCCGTGATCTCATTCGGGACTCTGAACAACATTCGGTCACCAAATCACATAACTCATATAACACAAAATCGTCATCAAACGTTAAGCGTGTGGACCGTACGGGTTCGAGAACTATGTAGACATGACCGAGACACCTCTCCGATCAATAACCAATAGTGGAACCTGGATGCTCATATTGGTTCTTACATATTCAATGAAGATCTTTATCGGACGAACCGTTATGACAACATACGCTATTCCCTTTGTCATTGGTATGTTACTTGCCTGTGATTCGATCATCAGTATCTTCATACCTAGTTCAATCTCGTTACCGGCAAGTCTCTTTACTCGTTGCGTAATACAACATCCCGCAAGTAACTCATTAGTCACTTTGCTTGCAAGGCTTCTTATGATGTGCATGATACGTCTCCAACGTATATAATTTTTTATTATTCCATGTTGTTATATTATCATTCTTGGATGTTTTATAATCATTTTATATCATTTTTTGGTACTAACCTATTGACATAGTGTCAAGTGCCAGTTGTTGTTTTCTGCATGTTTTTTACATTGCAGGAAATCAATACCAAACAGAGTCCAAATGAAATGAGACTTTACGGAGAATTTTTTGGGACCAGAAGACACCCAATGGGCCAAGGCTGAGCCTGGGGGGGTGCTCTGAGGGGAGCACAACCCACCAGGGTGCTCCAGGAGGCCCAGGCGCGCCCTAGTGGGTTGTGCCCACCTCGGGTGCCCCCCGGACCGCCTCTTTGCTCTATATATACCCCAATATTCTAGAAACCCTAGGGGAGTCGACAAAAATCAATTCCAGCCGCCGCAGAGTCCAGAACCACAACATCCAATCTAGACACCATCACGGAGGGGTTCACCACTTCCATTGGTGCCTCTCCGATGATGTGTGAGTAATTCTTTGTAGACCTTCGGGTCCGTAGTTAGTATCTAGATGGCTTCCTCTCTCGCTAAATTCTCAATACAATGATCTCTTGGAGATCCATATGATGTAACTCTTTTTGCGGTGCTTTGTTGGGATCGGGTGAACTTTGAGTTTATGATCAGATCTTTCTTTTTATATCCATGAAAGTTATTTGAGTTTCTTTGATCTCTTTTATGCGTGATTACTTATAGCCTTGTATTTCTTCTCTGATATTTGGGTTTTGTTTGGCCAACTTGATCTATTTATCTTGCAATGGTAAGAGGTGCCCGGTAGTGGTTTCGATCTTATGGTGTTTTGCCAATTTCTGTCACCGTTACCCAAAAGGGATTGACAACCCCTTTAATACGCCGGGTTGCGAGTAGTAGTTATTTGTGTGCAGGCGCCGCTTACGTGTTGTTTCTTGGTTCTCCTACTGGTTCGATAACCTTGGTCTCATCACTGAGGAAAATACCTACCGTCGTTGTGCTGCATCATCCCTTCCTCTTTGGGGAAATACCGACGTAGCTTCAAGCTGCATCAGTGCATTATCGAGAGGGCCCAGAGACACCTCTCCGATACTCGAAGTGACAAATCCTAATCTTGATCTATGCCAACCCAATAGACACCTTCGGAGATACTTGTCGAGCATCTTTATAATCACCCAGTTATGTTGTGACATTTGATAGCACACAAGGTATTCCTCCGGTATCCGGGAGTTGCATAATCTCATAGTCGAAGGAATATGTATTTGACATGAAGAAAGCAATAGCAATAAAACTGAACAATCAATTTGCTAAGCTAACGGATGAGTCATGTCCATCACATCATTCTCATAATGATGTGATCCTGTTATCAAATGACAACTCATGTCCATGGTTAGGAAACCTTAACCATCTTTCATCTATGAGCTAGTCAAGTACAGGCTCACTAGGGACACCGTGTTTGTCTATGTGTTCACACATGTATTAAAGTTTCCGATCAATACAATTCTAGCATGAATAATAAACATTTATCATGAATAAGGAAATATAAAATAACAACTTTATTATTGCCTCTAGGGCATATTTCCTTCAAAATACTCTTTGGGCTCTGGGTGTTTTGGGCTTTATCCTCGCAAGGGTTCCCTCTCAAAGGCTTCGGAGGAGGGTTGCTCTCAAACGACGAAAGCCGTGCACTAACTCTAAGCAACCACTGAATTATGGTGGAGGGGGTGGGCTATTTATAGCCAGGAAGCAACCTGACATGATATGTCCAGAATGACCCTGGGTCACTGAGGAACCAACACGTGTCCAGCGATCAGATTTAAAACACACGTGGCATCTTGAATTGGGCTACAAGCAAAGCTGACTCATCCAACTCTGGATAAGATTTCGTCTCATTGTCTTCACTCCAAGACATAGGATTTGGGTTGAGTATCACATCAGTTTTCTCACTTTGTTCACTTGGAGCCCACTTAATAGTTTTGTGGTTCCTATAAATCAAGAAAGAAGAAAATGAAACTATGAAAGAAACTAAGTCTTCGCACTCCATTTACTTCAAGTGAATGTCGTCACACGTCATTATCTTCGACATGAATGTCTTCACGAACCACCATTGTCTTCAATGTCATCATACATTTTTAGGGGTCATCTCTGGTAGGTAAACTGAACCAATGAGGGACTTCTACCTATGTTATCATGTGAATCTCACAAACACATTAGTCCCTCAACCACGTTTGTCATCAATACTCCAAAACCAACTAGGGATGGCACTAGATGCACTTACATTCTCCTCTTCCGCCACTGTAAGGGACTCAGGAGCCCTCACCCGCTTCGCTGAGTACGAGGGAATCCCCAACTGGTTGTTGGCCCCTGGGACGTCCCTACAGTAAAAGAAAGTTCCCTGCCACCCATTGACGGAGTCGGGAAAGCTCATTTTCGGGAAGGCGCTGCCTCTCCTGACCTGGATTCCCAAACCCCGCATAGCTGGGTGACATTTGTCTTTGCGTCAGTCAGTGAATCCTTCTTCACGACCATCGATTGGCAGGTGAAGATGTGCTTGAAGAGGCCCCAATGCAGGGGGCAACCAATGAAGTTTTCACAGAGAGAAATGAAAGCCACAAGACAAATGATGGCGTTTGGCGGAAGATGATGGAGATGTGCTCCGAAGCAATCCAAAAGGGCGAGAAAGAAGGGGTGCGGTGGCAAAGAGAAATCGCTCCTGATGTGGGACACCAGAAGGACACGCTCGTCCTCCTGCGGCGCCGGCTCGACCTCTCCGGCCTTCGTGCGCCTCCATCCTCCCTGCGGGATCCGACCCTCCATGGCCAACTCCTCCAGATCCTTAACTTTGACGCGTGAAGGGATCCAATCCCCTGCCGCACCACCGGCCAGAGCGCCCGAGCTCGAGGACATGGCCTTCCCGGCCTTCTCCGCATTGGCCATCGAGTCCTTCGCCATGGTTGTGAGTGTTGCAGTGCATCTGGCTAAAAGATTGGAAGCAGAGGAGCCGAGAGAAAGAAAAGGGGGTGTGGGGAATTAACGCCAGCGGCAATCCTTATACACCTCTGGTAAAGAATGCGCTGCGGATTCCCATCGCAGATCCCAGGATCGACGGCATCTGCGGCATAGCCCCACACAGGAATGCATAGACACATAGCGGATTTCGTGGGCGGAGATCGAGGCATTTCGCCCCCACTTTCCCCACTGACCCATGACGTTACCACTTCCGCGCGAGCACGATCTAATTCAAATCCCATGATTTCCACGCCTAGTCAATCTGATTGATTGCCCGCTGTCCCTTTCCTAAAGGGCACCCATCAGCCGGAGTGACCACCCTCCGCGGGGACCCGTGCACTCAGTCATGTTAAACACCCAACTGAGGTTTCCTTCAGGATTGCTATGAGACGAGCTTGACGCCCTTCCAAGGGTTAACTTGGCGCTTTCACTAGGCTCCAAGGCACATGACTCGTGAATCTGGACTCGTAGATGGCCCGTGCTGGTGTTCCCCCTGGATAAGGAGTGCCATTCCTTCGGAAAGTCAGCCCACGCGCTGGCGTCGCCACTTGGGTTATAATGGCACGTCCGCACTCGGACCCCAAGTCTGCCTCTCTCAAGAGTTGAATGAGTGCCACCAGATTTTCCTCGGCGATCAACAATACGAGGTTACCGTGGGAACCCTTTAGTCCAGAATCCGTTGGGTTTTTGTCCCAGGAATGGCGGGCTAGTACTCGGAAACATATTCCTAGTGCCGAGAAGTACTCGTATTTAACCGAAAGCTCGGTTCGCCCATCCTACAAAACCTCTACCGATTCGGGGGCTAATGATGAGGTCACCTAGTATAGGTAGGGTCAAGGGCCCATCATCTAGGGACCACCTAGGGCCCCACACCATCGTTGGAAGGTCCGAGGACCATCAAAGCGTCGATGTACATGATTCACTCGGACGCTCCAACTTCACTCGGACGCTCCGGATCCACTCGGACGCCCTATCCTCAGTCAGCACAGCCATCCTCACTCGGACAAGGAAGTACGTGGGAGCTACAACGGTCCAAGAATCCTAAGTCAATCTTAAAGAAGAGTCATAGCTACTGTCGGTGTCAAAACCGGCGGATCTCGGGTAGGGGGTCCCGAACTATGCGTCTAAGGCGGATGGTAACTGGAGGCGGGGGACACGAAGTTTACCCAGGTTCGGGCCCTCTCGATGGAGGTAATACCCTACTTCCTGCTTGATTGATCTTTATGATATGAGTATTACAAGAGTTGATCTACCACGAGATCGTAGAGGCGAAACCATAGAAGCTAGCCTATGGTATGATTGCCCTCCGGTTTATATAGACACTGGAGGGGGCTAGGGTTACACAGAGTCGGTTACAAGGGAGGAGATCTACATATCCATATTGCCAAGCTTGCCTTCCACGCCAAGGAGAGTCCCATCCGGACACGGGTAGAAGTCTTCAATCTTGTATCTTCATAGTCCAACAGTCCGGCCAAAGGATATAGTCCGGCAGTCCGAGGATGATACGTCTCCAACGTATCTATAATTTTTGATTGCTCCATGCTATATTATCTATTGTTTTGGGAAATATTGGGCTTTATTATCCACTTTTATATTATTTTTGGGACTAACCTATTAACCGGAGGCCCAACCCAGATTTGTTGTTTTATGCCTATTTCAGTGTTTCGAAGAAAAGGAATATCAGACGGAGTCGAAACGGAACGAAATCAACTGGAGAAGTTATTTTTGGAAGGAAACCTACCGCATAGACTTGGACCCTACGTCAGAAGATGAAGGAGGTGCTCACGAGGGTAGGGGGCGCGCCCACCCCCCTGGGGCGCGCCCCCCTACCTTGTGGCCCCCCCTTCGGTCCATGGACGTACTCCTTTCACCCATATATACCTACGTATCCTAAAACTTCCAGAACAGAGATTAGATCTGGAGTTCCGCCGCCGCAAGCCTCTATAGCCACCAAAAACCTCTCAGGACCCTGTTCCGGCACCCTGCCGGAGGGTGGAACCCTCACCGGTGGCCATCTTCATCATCCCGGCGCTCTCCATGACAAGGAGGGAGTAGTTCACCCTCGGGGCTGAGGGTATGTACCAATAGCTATGTGTTTCATCTCTCTCTCTCTCCCCCGTGTTCTTGATTTGGCACGATCTTGATGTATCGCGAGCTTTGCTATTATAGTTGGATCTGATGTTTCTTCTCCCCCTCTTCTCTCTTGTAATGGATTGAGTTTTAAAGATTTGAGAACACTTGATGTATGTCTTGTCGTGCGTATCTGTGGTGACAATGGGATATCACGTGCCACTTGATGTATGTTTTGGTGACCAACTTGCGGGTTCCACCCATGAACCTATGCATAGGGGTTGGCACACGTTTTCGTCGTGATTCTCCGGTAGAAACTTTGGGCACTCTTTGAGGTTCTATGTGTTGGTTTGAATAGATGAATTGAGATTGTGTGATGCATATCGTATAATCATACCCACGGATACTTGAGGTGACAATGGAGTATCTAGGTGACATTAGGGTTTTGGTTGATTTGTGTCTTAAGGTGTTATTCTAGTATGAACTCTAGGGCTGTTTGTGACACTTATAGGAATAGCTCAATGGATTGATTGGAAAGAATAACTTTGAGGTGGTTTAATACCCTACCATAATCACTTCGTTTGTTCTCCACTATTAGTGACTTTGGAGTGACTCTTTGTTGCATGTTGAGGGATAGTTATATGATCCAATTATGTTATTATTGTTGAGAGAACTTGCACTAGTGAAATTATGAACCCTAGGCCTTGTTTCCTATCATTGCAATACCATTTACGCTCACTTTTACCACTTGTTACCTTGCAGTTTTTATATTTTCAGTTTACAAAAACCTATATCTACCATCCATATTGCACTTGTATCACCATCTCTTCGCCGAACTAGTGCACCTATACAATTTACCATTGTATTGGGTGTGTTGGGGACACAAGAAACTCTTTGTTATTTGGTTGCAGGGTTGCTTGAGAGAGACCATCTTCACTTGAGGGAAATTTTCTACTGTCCTACCAACCTCAGCACTTGGAGGCCCAACAACGTCTACAAGAAGAAGGTTGTGTAGTAGACATCAAGCTCTTTTCTGGCGCCGTTGCCGGGGAGGCTAGGTAAGTGAAGGTATATCTTTAGATCTTGCAAACGGATCTTTTTGTTTCTTGTTTTAGCACTAGTCTAGTTTATAAAAGAAAACTACCAAAAAATGGAATTGAGTTTGTCTCATATGCTTCATCTTTTTAATGTCTTTCGTGAAAATGATGGGAAGGAAAACTGTGCTCAAGTACTAGAAGAAGAATTACATAGAATGCTTGGCATGAAATATGTGAATGATGAGCATGATTGCAATGTTGTTAGTATGAATTCCTTGAATATCCATGATGCTAATGATATGCAAAGCCACAAGCTTGGGGAAGCTATGTTTGATGAAGATGATATTTTTTGTCCCCCAAGCTTTGATGAGCAAATTTACTATGATGAAAGCATGCCTCCTATCTATGATAATTATTGTGATGACACATATGCTTTAAATAATAACGATAACCATGAAACTTGTCATCTTGATCTTAATTTTGAATCATATGATAGTTATTTTGTTGAGTTTGCTCCCACTACTATTCATGAGAATAAATTTGCTTATGTGTAGAGTAGTAAAATTTCTATGCTAGTAGATCATGAAAAGAATGTTTTAGGTGCTGGTTATATTGTTGAATCCATTCATGATGCTACTGAAAATTATTATGAGAGAGGATCATATGCTTCTACATATTGCAATAATATCAAGTTTCCTCTCTGTGTGCTTAGAATCTTGAAGTTATGCTTGTTTTACCTTCCTATGCAAGTTGATTATTGTTCCCATAAGTTGTTTGCTCAAAAAAATCCCTATGCATAGGAAGTGGGTTAGACTTAAATGTGCTAGTCATATTCTTCATGATGCTCTCTTTATGTTTCAATTCTTATCTCTTATGTGAGCATCATTGAAATCATCATGCCTAGCTACGGGCGTTAAACGATAGCGCTTGTTCGGAGGCAACCCAATTTTATTTTAGTTTCTTGCTTTTTGGTTCTGTTTAGGAATAAATAATCCATCTAGCTTCTGTTTAGATGTGGTTTTATGTTTTAATTAGTGTTCGTGCCAGGTAGAACATTTGGGAAGACTTGGGTGAAGTCTTTATGATCATGCTGTAAAAAACAGAAACTTTAGCGCTCACGAGATTAGCTAGAACTTTTTACTGGAGAGTGCTATTTAGTTGATTCTTTTTGCAGATGATTACTAGACGTACAAATTCCTCGGGTCCACCAATTTATTTTCGAATTTTTGGAGTTCAGAAGTTTGCGTTAGTTACAGATTACTACAGACTGTTCTGTTTTTGACAGATTCTGTTTTTCATGTGTTGTTTGCATATTTTGATGACCCTATGGCTAGTAAAATAGTTTATAAACCATAGAGAAGTTATAATACAGTAGGTTTAGCACAAATATAAATAAAGAATGAGTTCATTATAGTACCATGAAGTGGTGTTTTGTTTTCTTTCGCTAACGGAGCTCACGAGTTTTCTGTTAAGTTTTGTGTTGTGAAGTTTTGAAGTTTTGGGTAAAGATTCGATGGACTATGGAATAAGGAGTGGCAAGAGCCTAAGCTTGGGGATGCCCAAGGCACCCCAAGGTAATACTCAAGGATAACCAAGCATCTAAGCTTGGGGATGCCCCGGAAGGCATCCCCTCTTTTGTCTTCATTCATCGATAACTTTACTTGGAGCTATGTTTTTATTCACCACATGATATGTGTTTTGCTTGGAGCGTCATTTTATTTTCTTTAGCTTTTCTTTCTGTTTGAATAAAGTACTAAGATCTGAAATTATTAAATGGGAGAGCCTTCACATAGTTGAATAATTATTTGACTACTCATTGATCTTCACTTATATCTTTCGAAGTAGTTTGTTGTTTGCTCTAGTGCTTCACTTATATCTTTTAGAGCATGGTGGTAGTTTTATTTTGAAGAAATAGATGAACTCTCATGCTTCACTTATATTATTTTGAGAGTCTTTGGATTATCATGGTAATTTGCTTAAATAATCATAATATGCTAAGCATAAAAGATTTGTAAGAATTCTTATGAGTGTGTTGAATACTAAGAAAAGTTTGATGCTTGATGATTGTTTTGAGATATGGAGGTGATAATATTAAATTCGTGCTAGTTGAGTAGTTGTGAATTTGAGAAATGCTTGTGTTGAAGTTTGCAAGTCCCGTAGCATGCACGTACGGTAAACTTTATGTAACAAATTTGAAACATGAGGTGTTATTTGATTGTCCTCCTTATGAGTGGCGGTCGGGGACGAGCGATGGTCTTTTCCTACTAATCTATCCCCCTAGGAGCATGCGCGTAGTGCTTTGGTTTTTGATGGCTTGTAGATTTTTGCAATAAGTATATGAGTTCTTTATGACTAATGTTGAGTCCATGGATTATACGCACTCTCACCCTTCCATCATTGCTAGCCTCTTCGGTACCGTGCATTGCCCTTTCTCGCATTGAGAGTTGGTGCAAACTTCGCCGGTGCATCCAAACCCCGTGATATGATATGCTCTTTCACACATAAACCTCCTTATATCTTCCTCAAAACAGCCACCATACCTACCTATTATGGCATTTCCATAGCCATTCCGAGATATATTGCCATGCAACTTTCCACCATGTCGTTCTTCATGACACATTCATCATTGTCATATTGCTTAGCATGATCATGTAGTTGACATAGTATTTGTGGCAAAGCCACCATTCATAATTCTTTCATACATGTCACTCTTGTTTCATTGCATATCCCGGTACACTGCCGGAGGCATTCATATAGAGTCATACTTTGTCCTAAGTATCGAGTTGTAATCATTGAGTTGTAAATAAATAGAAGTGTGATGATCATCATTCAATAGAGCATTGTCCCAAAAAAAAGAGAAAGGCCAAAGAAAAAAAAAAGACCCAAAAAAATAAAAAAAGGAAAATAAAAAGGGGCAATGCTACTATCCTTTTTTACCACACTTGTGCTTCAAAGTAGCACCATGATCTTCATGATAGAGAGTCTCTTGTTTTGTCATTTTCATATACTAGTGGGAATCTTTCATTATAGAACTTGGCTTGTATATTCCAACGATGGGCTTCCTCAAATGCCCTAGGTCTTCGTGAGCAAGCAAGTTGGATGCACACCCACTTAGTTTCTTCTGTTAGGCTTTCATACATTTATAGCTCTAGTGCATCCGTTGCATGCCAATCCCTACTCCTTGCATTAACATCAATCTATGGGCATCTCCATAGCCCATTGATTAGCCTTATTGATGTGAGATCTTCTCCTTTTTTGTATTCTCCACATAACCCCCATCATCATATTCTATTCCACCCATAGTGCTATATCCATGGCTCACGCTCATGTATTGCGTGAAGGTTTATGAGTTTGAGATTATTAAAGTATGAAACAATTGCTTGGCTTGTCATCGGCGTTGTGCATGATGAGAGCATTCTTGTGTGACGAAAATGGAGCATGACTAAACTATATGATTTTGTAGGGATGAACTTTCTTTGGCCATGTTATTTTGAGAACACATGATTACTTAGTTAGTATGCTTGAAGTATTATTATTTTTATGTCAATATGAACTTTTTTCTTGAATTTTCCGGATCTGAATATTCATATCACAAGTAAGAAGAATTACATTGAAATTATGCCAACTAGCATTCCACATCAAAAATTATCTTTTTTATCATTTACCTACTCGAGGACGAGCAGGAATTAAGCTTGGGGATGCTTCATACGTCTCCAACGTATCTATATTTTTTGATTGCTCCATGCTATATTATCTACTGTTTTGGGCAATATTGGGCTTTATTATTCACTTTTATATTATTTTTGGGACTAACCTATTAACCGGAGGCCCAACCCAGATTTGTTGTTTTATGCCTATTTGAGTGTTTCGAAGAAAAGGAATATCAGACGGAGTCGAAACGGAACGAAATCAACTGGAGAAGTTATTTTTGGAAGGAAACCTACCGGATAGACTTGGACCTTACGTCGGAAGATGAAGGAGGTGCTCACGAGGGTAGGGGCGCGAGCACCCCCCTGGGGCACGCCCCCTGCCTCGTGCCCCCCCCCCTTCGGTCCACCGACATACTCCTTTCACCCATATATACCTACGTATCCTAAAACTTCCAGAACAGAGATTAGATCTAGAGTTCCGCCGCCGCAAGCCTCTGTAGCCACCAAAACCCTCTCGGGACCCTGTTCCGGCACCCTGCCGGAGGGGGGAACCCTCACCGGTGGCCATCTTCATCATCCCGGCACTCTCCATGACGAGGAGGGAGTAGCTCACCCTCGGGGCTGAGGGTATGTACCAGTAGCTATGTGTTTGATCTCTCTCTCGTGTTCTTGATTTCGCACGATCTTGATGTATCGCGAGCTTTGCTATTATAGTTGGATCTTATGTTTCTTCTCCCCCTCTTCTCTCTTGTAATGGATTGAGTTTCCCCTTTGAATTTATTTTATCGGATTGAGTCTTTAAAGATTTGAGAACACTTGATGTATGTCTTGCCGTGCATATCTATGGTGACAATGGGATATCATGTGCCACTTGATGTATGTTTTGGTGACCAACTTGCGGGTTCCGCCCATGAACCTATGCATAGGGGTTGGCACACGTTTTCGTCGTGATTCTCCGGTAGAAACTTTGGGGCACTCTTTGAGGTTCTATGTGTTGGTTTGAATAGATGAATTGAGATTATGTGATGCACATTGTATAATCATACCCACGGATACTTGAGGTGACAATGGAGTATCTAGGTGACATTAGGGTTTTGGTTGATTTGTGTCTTAAGGTGTTATTCTAGTACGAACTCTAGGGCTGTTTGTGACACTTATAGGAATAGCTCAACGGATTGATTGGAAAGAATAACTTTGAGGTGGTTTCGTACCCTATCATAATCTCTTCGTTTGTTCTCCGCTATTAGTGACTTTGGAGTGACTCTTTGTTGCATGTTGAGGGATAGTTATATGATCCAATTATGTTATTATTGTTGAGAGAACTTGCACTAGTGAAATTATGAACCCTAGGCCTTGTTTCCTATCATTGCAATACCATTTACGCTCACTTTTACCGCTTGTTACCTTGCTGTTTTTATATTTTCAGTTTACAAAAACCTATATCTACCATCCATATTGCACTTGTATCACCATCTCTTCGCCAAACTAGTGCACCTATACAATTTACCATTGTATTGGGTGTGTTGGGGACACAAGAGACTCTTTGTTATTTGGTTGCAGGGTTGCTTGAGAGAGACCATCTTCATCCTACGCCTCCCATGGATTGATAAACTTTAGGTCATCCACTTGAGGGAAATTTGCTACTATCCTACAAACCTCTGCACTTGGAGGCCCAACAACGTCTACAAGAAGAAGGTTGTGTAGTAGACATCAGAGGACCCCCTAATCCAGGACTCCCTTAGTAGCCCTCGAACTAGGCTTCAACGGCGATGAGTCCGGCGCACAGATTGTCTTCGGCATTGCAAGGCGGGTTCTTCTCCAAATTCTGAATACTTGTTTGAGTAGTGTCCGACTTCCCATAAATGTTGCACTCCTTGGCTTCCGTGCCTAATAATGGATATCCTCCACGCGTCGAGCGAATGCGAGAAGTCGGGGCATTGTTACAATTGTCACCCTAGCCATGTGGGTAAATCATCTATTAAAGAGACGGGGATTCTCATATCCAGATCACACCATCCTCCCACAGCGAGTATCCATCGGAGCGCGCCCGAAAAAATTCCATTCCAATATGGCCGGTCGTCGTAGCTCCTCCTCTCGCTCACGTAGCCCTAAGCGTGGCAATTGGAAGAAGTGTTCCGTCCCCCACAGCCAATTAGTAGAGTTACAGACCCAGGGGTTTCTCCCTCCAGCGTATATGGTCCCCATTCGAGCCGGGCTCGCCACCTATAACGGCGGGGAGCAGGTGGAGATCTTTCCCAGCCCATCCATGGGGGAGCGGGTATGCCTCGTATCTTACTTCTTAAGAGGGCTTGGATTTCCAATTCATCCGTTCCTCCGCAGGCTCCTGGAGTTCTATGGCCTCCAGCTGCATAATTTCACTCCCACCTCCATATTACACATAGCTGGCTATGTCGCCCTTTGCGAGCTCTTTCTGGGCTGCGAAGCTCATTTCGAGCTGTGGAAGAGGCTATTCTGCCTCGTACCCCGTACACAGGAGGGGTCAGTATACCAAGTGGGCGGAGCCGAAATATGGTGCATCGCCGGGACCGGATACCTGTCCGGTACTCTGAAGAAGACATCCGAGGACTGGCCTTCGGAGTGGTTTTATATGGAGGACGTCCCCCTTCCGGACCCTATTCGGATGGGTCTCCCTGAGTTCGACAACGCTCCCCTGAAGAAACGCCGCAGATGGCGCCCTCGGAGCCCTCAGGAGGAAGGTAATGGAGAAGTCCTTTACCTAATGGGCCGGATAAAAATGCTGGCTCAAGCAGGACTGACAATAATCGAGGTTATGTCAATATGTATAAGGCGGGGGGTACAGCCACTTCAATATCGAGGGCACCCCATGTGGCACTTTAACGGGGAGGATGATGCCACCCGCTGCGGGTGTAAGGGACCGGACTCAGTTGCTGCTATAGCAAAAATCCTATCCGATTTGTACAAGGGAGAGGAAGAGGAGTTCATACGCATTAAGCCACGGGATGGATTCTCCATGTATAACCCTCCAAGCTGGGTGAGCCATCACTTTTTACTCCCAATCTTCCCGCATTCTTTGTCATAAGTACTTACCTTACCGTTTCATGGCAGGAACTGCGAAAAGCTGTAAGGGAGATCCACAACCCGCCTCCACAATCGGAGGACCCTGACCGGGCCCTCGATCCCTAACTCGAAGAGGATCCGGACATATTTGTGGAGCTGATCGACAGGACATCCTATCAATTGAGCTGTGATGATGCCATGGTGGCCATCACAACCGACTATCCTGGGCTACTCCCTGCATCGCATGTAAGTAAAACCGGAGTCCCAACTTCCGAGAAGGATCCCCTTTTCTGCACTTCACCTACCGTACACATATGGTGTCTTACAGGGAAGGCCCTCAGGACACCATGCCGAACCCGTAGTGACTCGCCAACAAGGGGCAGCGAAGGCGGGTAGGCTAAAAAGGAAGGCGGTCAGGACTGAGACGCCGTCGCGGAGGTATGATACAGAACCTTGCTCCGTGGTTGTCGTCTTTTAAAATATAATAACGTCCATGTTTCCTAGTAGGAAAAACGCTCGCCGGACTATATCCGGAGAGGTTGCCGATCACGCCTCTACAAGTCGGGCTCCAGGGCCGGACATAGAGGCGGAAGCTAACACGGGGCGAACGTCAGATGTTCCTCCTATAGAGGATGCGGATAGATTATCCGCTACAAATTCCGAAGTGGAGATCGCCATGAATCACAGGCATCGTCGGGCCGTCCTTCGTGACGCTTGTTTCTCCCAAGAGGAGTTTGATGCCTTCAACTCAAGAGACGCGTACATCCGTGCTGATCAAAATGGTCTTGCTAGAGCCACGGACCAGTTTGTAAAGGATATACGGGTAAGAAAATCTGATGATTATATATATCAGTAGCCCCTGAGACTTGAAACAGTTGACACAACTGATTTAAGGATCATTATTCATGCAGGTTCTTACAGAAAAGAATACCCAATTGTCTCAAGAGCTGGAAGAGTGCCAAGCCCAGCGACGGGCCGCGGATGCCGCGCTGAAGGAGTCCGAGAAGGCCCCCTCTGGTAACACTTGTCTTTATTGCAAAGAATGACAGGTACCAGATAGTATGCGGCATGCATGCAAATCTAACAATAGATTCTACAGATGACCCCGGAGTGAATCCGGAGGTCGTGATAGGGAACGAGCCGCATGCGCAACGACAGCTAAAGGCTGGTGAGCGCGTGCTTAAAAAGGTTAGGCAGGAGAAAAACGCTCTCCAAGATGCCAATATCCAGCTGAGCGTGGAACTGAAGGATGTTTGGGCCCAGCTTGCTGACTCCGTAAAGGAGAACGGGAGGCTTCGACGCGGCATTTTCAGTGAGTGCTTGAACGAACTTTTTAAAGAGTTCGGTGAAGAAACCGGCTAACAAACTTATATCTGCAGGTATGCTGACGGGTCGTCCTGAGAAGGAGATGCCCGGGTCCGCGGGTGATCTTCTGCCAGAGCTCTCACAACTACACGAACAAGTTCGGCAGGTGATGAAGGGCATTGCCCAAGCCTTGTGGCCATCCGCCTCTCTGCCCGGAGGCATGGGGGAGCTTGTAAAGAAGCTCAGGGAGCGCGGCGGCGCTTCCGATTATGGAAGATATCAGCCTGCCAATAAGGTGCGTGGGAAGCCTGGGCCATGGTGAAGACGCGGTATACCAAGGCTGACCCTGACCACATGGCCGAGGTCAGAGCTGTGGGGCCTGACGGGAAGGAGATCCCCATCGTTTTGGTGTATGACAAAGTAGAATTAGCCGTAATGTCTTCCCAACAGGATTGTAGGCTAGACAGCCTGTTGGATGGTATAGAAGAAGAATTTAGTCAGTCTAAGTCGCCGTGTACTTCAAGTGACATATATTGTCCCTAGCCGGATTGTAAATCATTTGTCATGGCGGACCTTGTCGCTTTGACCTCTGGACCCGATAGTCTGGAGTGTATCTAAATATCCGCTCAGTTATGTAAAAACTGGAGTACGCGTGGAAACCAGGCGTAGGGGTCATAAGTGCTTGAACAGACAAGTACCCAACTAGTTATTTTATATTACATGGATAGTAAGAAACATCTTCCAGGGAGAATAGTTCCGTTAAGGGTTCCTTTCCCTGGGTACGCATGCCCTAATGTGCATGTCCGAACTGCGAAAATAGACGCGGGCTATAAACATTTGGGGGCATGTATTAAAATAAATAAAAGTCATCTTTTGTTCACCGACCGAGTATTCCCTTAAGAACGCTAGCTTTCGGCTTCACCCAGTCTGAGGTACACATCTGGTTGACCCGGCAGTAACAATCGCAGAGGTGCTCCCCTTATGCCCTAGCCGAATTAACGGGAACATAGGGCATAAACACAAGAGCCAGGCAACCCAGCTTGCCCAAACTTAAGTCATATCGATGCATATAATGGCGAAAAAAGGTACGTGTGGAAGGATAACACATGTTTGGGGCATAGAGCCCGGAAAATAGTTATATTAAGCTTCTATATAAGAAGCCCCCCAAGTATAATGAGTGTGTTTAGCGCGTCAATATTGTGTAGTCAAGACACAATTTAGCCTTTTAAGGCCTTGAAGAAAAGGAAAAAAGAGAGATAAAAGACAGATGACGGATATTAAAAAATTGGCCGAGGTAAGGAGACGAACATAGAGTCCGGCACTAGGCGTAGAACCTTCGGAGTCTGGCTGCGTTCCATGGGTTTGGCTCGAGTCGATTGTCCAATGCATCCCGCAGACGGTACGCTCCACCGGTCAGAACCTGGTCAATAACGAAGGGACCTTCCCATTTGGGCCTGAGCTTGTTCTTTTTCTTCTCCGGTAGGCGTAGAACAAGTCCGCAACGTTATAGGTTTTGGCCCGTACTTCTCTTCTTTGATACCTTCGAGCATGTTGCTGATAGAATGCGGAACGGGCTTTTGCCACATCATGCTCCTCCTCCAGGGCGTCCCAACTGTCCTGCCGATCAAGCTCGGCTTCTTTCTCTTCATACATGCGTACTCGAGGTGAGTCATGGATTATGTCGCAGGGCAGTACCGCCTCTACGCCGTACACCATAAAAAATGGTGTGTATCCGGTAGTGCGATTCGGCGTGGTCCGCAGCCCCCATAGTACGGAGTCGAGCTCCTCTACCCAGTGCGTGTTTGATTCCTTTAAGGACCGCACTAGTCTGCGTTTAATGACGCTCATGATAAGACCATTTGCTCGCTCGACTTGACAGTTAGTTTGCGGGTGATAGACAGAAGCATAATCGAGCCTAATGCCCATGTTGCTGCACCAAAGTTCTACCTCGTCGGCTATAAACTTCGAGCCGTTATCTTTGATGATGCTGTGGGGGGCGCCATAACGGTGTACAAACCCAGATATGAAGTCTATCACTGGTCCGGATTCGGCCATTTTAACTGGTTTGGCTTCTATCCATTTGGTGAATTTGTCCACCATGACCAATAAGTATTTTTTCTTATGGCTTCCCCCTTTGAGGGGTCCGACCATATCGAGCCCCCATACCGCAAAGGGCCAAGTAATGGGGATTGTTTGGAGGGCGGTAGGCGGCATATGGCTTTGGTTTGCAAAAAGCTTGCAACTGACGCAACATTGGACAAGGTCCTGTGCGTCTGCTTGGGCCGTCGGCTAGTAGAAACCTGACGTAAGGCCTTGCTTACAAGGGCCCAAGCTGCGGCGTGGTGGCCGCCAAGTCCAGCATGAATTTCTGCCAAAAGTTTCCGCCCTTCCTCTTCGGAGATGCACCTTTGAAGGACTCCGGTGGCGCTTTTCTTATAGAGCTCTCCTTCGTGGACCTTGTAGGCTTTAGCCCACCGCACAATGCAACGTGCCTCGTTTGGGTCCTCCGCTAGTTCCTGCCTAGTTAGGTAGGCCAGGATGGGTTCTGTCCACGGGGAAATGACAGCCATAATCACGTGGGTGGAAGGTGTTATTTCGATGGCAGAGCCTCCGATTACGTCAGAGTGTTCGGTATCTGGTGTTGTGGCCAAGTCCGGATTGTTGTTGCCGGTCTCTCCTTCCCATACCACGGATGGCTTAAACAGCCTTTCCAAGAAGATATTGGGTGGGACAGGGTCGCGCTTAGCGCCGATGCGGGCGAGGATGTCTGCCGCTTGATTGTTTTCTCGGACCACATGGTGGAATTCGAGCCCCTCGAACCGAGCTGACATCTTGAGGACGGCGTTGTGGTAAGCCACCATTTTTGGATCCTTTGCGTCAAAGTCTCCATTTATCTGAGATATTGCGAGGTTCAAGTCCCCCCACACCTCTAGGCGTTGAATGCCCATGGAGACTGCCATCCGGAGACCGTGTAACGGGGCCTCATATTCTGCCGCATTGTTGGAGTTTGTGTATAGTATTTGGAGTACGTATTGGACTATATCTCCGGTGGAGGATGTCAGGACGACACCAGCCCCCAGACCCGCCAGCATTTTGGAGCCGTCGAAGTGCATGATCCAATTGTAGTACGCGCCTTATCACTAGTAGAAAACGGGGCTTTGGTCCAGGCCGGGTCAGCCCATTAGTCCCGGTTCGTGAGCCCAGGGGGCCGGCCGGGCCACGTGGGCCATTGGTCCCGGTTCATCTGGACCTTTTGGTCCCGGTTGGTGGGATGAACCGGGACCAATGGGCCTCGCTCCTGGCCCACCACCATTGATCCCGGTTGGTGGCTTGAACCGGGACCAAAGGCTCCCCTTTAGTCCCGGCTCATGTCACCAACCGAGACCAATGAGGTGCCTATATATACCCCTCGCTCACGAGCAGAGCACCCCAGTGCTCTGTTTTTCTCTGGCCGAGGGGGAGAGGGCTTGGTGGTGCTCTAGCTCACCTCCTATGCACACAAGGTGTTCGATGGAATGCCCGAGCCACACTACATAAGCTTTCTCCTCTCCAAGCTCGACCTCCAAGCTCCATTTTCCATAGTATTTGTCTAGGTTTAGCGGTCCGTCACGCCCCGTCCCCATCTTCACCGCCGTCGATCACCCGCGCCGAGCTCATCGCCGGCACCACCGTGGTGAGCCTCTTGTTTTATCTTCTTTCTGAAAGGAAAAATATTCTTACTTGTATGTTTACATAGATACTTGTATTATTTTCTTACTTTTATTATTGCATCTTATATAGTGCGATGGTTTTGGTATCCGCCCCCGTCGGCCCTCGTCCTGTCTATGATTCGGATGTGGTATATATATTATCTTTATAACTATTGGTTCATTTATTGTTTATAAAAATTATGCCGACCAACGTGACATAGATTTTATTTATGTAGGATGTATGTGAATCGGAAATGCCATCCGACCCTATTGTCGAGAGGTTAAATTTAGTTGAAGAAGAAAACAATTTGTTGAAGGAAAAAATAAAAAAATTGAGGAGGAGAAGATGATATTGGAGTTGCATGTTGCGGATGTCGTCGATGATCACAAGATCAAGATGGATGCAATGCGCTTGAAGATTAGAAAGATTAGAAAATATGCCATTCATACCGAGGCTTGGTATCATTATGCCGTTGGATCAATTGTTACCTTGGTTGCGATTATGATCGCATTTGTTTTCGCATTGAAATGTTTTACATAGTTTCAATGTATGGTTTAATTAATTAGATGCTCTGGAGAGCTATATGTTGTTAGATGAGAACTATGTATGCACTTTGGTTTTAATGTGATGATGAACTTCTATTAATTTGGACATTTAAATATATATATAATGCACGCAGATGAACCGGCAATGGATGTACGGTGACAGACAAACCCGCGAGTACATTAAGGGCGTGCATGAGTTTCTCGATGCGGCTGAGGCAAACAAGCAGAATGGTTTTATGTGTTGTCCATGCACTGAATGTGGGAATACAAGGTCTTACTCTAACCAGAAAATCCTTCACTCCCACCTGCTTTACAAGGGTTTCATGCCACACTATAATGTTTGGACGAGGCACGGAGAAATAGGGGTTATGATGGAAGACGGCGAAGAAGAAGAGTACGATGACAACTATGTGCCCCCTGAATACGGTGATGCTGCAATGGGGGGAGCTGGTGAAGATCAAGAGGAACCAGACGATGTGCCCAATGATGCTGCAACGGGTGAAGCTTCTGAAGATCAAGAGGAACCAGACGATGTGCCCGATGATGATGATCTCCGCCGGGTCATTGTTGATGCAAGGACGCAATGCGAAAGTCAAAAGGAGAAGCTGAAGTTCGATCGCATGTTAGAGGATCACAAAAAAGGGTTATACCCCAATTGCGAAGATGGCAACACAAAGCTCGGTACCGTACTGGAATTGCTGCAGTGGAAGGCAGAGAATGCTGTGGCTGACAAAGGATTTGAGAAGCTACTGAAAATATTGAAGAAGAAGCTTCCAAAGGATAACAAATTGCCCGACAGTACATACGCAGCAAAGAAGGTCGTATGCCCCCTAGGATTGGAGGTGGAGAAGATACATGCATGCCCTAATGACTGCATCCTCTACCGCGGTGCATACAAGGATCTGAACGCATGCCCGGTATGCGGTGCATTGCGGTATAAGATCAGATGAGATGACCCTGGTGATGTTGACGGTGAGCCCCCCAGGAAGAGGGTTCCTGCGAAGGTGATGTGGTATGCTCCTATAATACCATGGTTGAAACGTCTGTTCAGAAACGAAGAGCATGCCAAGTTGATGCGATGGCACAGTGAGAACCGAAAGAAAGATGGGAAGTTGAGAGCACCCGCTGACGGGTCGCAGTGGAGAAAAATCGAGAGAAAGTATTGGGATGAGTTTGCAAAGGACCCAAGGAATGTATGGTTTGCTTTAACCGCGGATGGCATTAATCCTTTCGGGGAGCAGAGCAGAGCAGCAATCACAGCACCTGGCCCGTGACACTATGTATGTATAACCTTCCTCCTTGGATGTGCATGAAGCGGAAGTTCATTATGATGCCAGTTCTCATCCAAGGCCCTAAGCATCCCGGCAACGAAATTGATGTGTACCTAAGGCCATTAGTTGAAGAACTTTTACAGCTGTGGAATGGAAACAGTGTACGCACGTGGGATGAGCACAGACAGGAGGAATTTAACCTTAAGGCGTTGTTGTTCGTGACCATCAACGATTGGCCCGCTCTCAGTAACCTTTCAGGACAGACAAACAAAGGATACCACGCATGCACACACTGTTTAGATGACACTGAAAGTATATACCTGGACAAATGCAGGAAGAATGTGTACCTGGTCCATCATTGATTTCTTCCGACCAACCATCAATGTCGAAAGAAAGTCAAGCATTTCAAAGGCGAGGCAGATCACCGGAAGAAGCCCGCCATGCGCACCGGTGATCACGTGCTTGCTATGGTCAATGATTTACACTACGTAATCTTTGGAAAGGGTCCCGGTGGACTAGTTGTTCCGAATGATGCTGAGGGACACGCACCCATGTGGAAGAAGAAATCTATATTTTGGGACCTACCCTACTGGAAAGACCTAGAGGTCCGCTCCTCAATCGACGTGATGCACGTGATGAAGAACCTTTGCGTGAACCTGCTAGGCTTCTTGGGCGTGTATGGGAAGACAAAAGATACACCTGAGGCACGGGAGGACCTGCAATGTTTGCACAAAAAAGACGGCATGCCTCCGAAGCAGTATAAAGGTCCTTCCTGCTACGCTCTTACGAAAGAAGAGAAAGAAATCTTCTTTGAATGCCTGCTCAGTATGAAGGTCATGACTGGCTTCTCGTCGAATATAAAGGGAGTAATAAATATGCCAGAGAAAAAGTTTCAGAACCTAAAGTCTCATGACTGCCACGTGATTATGACGCAACTGCTTCCGGTTCCATTGAGGGGGCTTCTACCGGAAAACGTCCGATTAGCCATTGTGAAGCTATGTGCATTCCTCAATGCAATCTCTCAGAAGGTGATCGATCCAGAAATCGTACCAAGGCTAAGGAGTGATGTGGTGCAATGTCTTGTCAGTTTCGAGCTGGTGTTCCCACCATCCTTCTTCAATATCATGACGCACGTCCTAGTTCATCTAGTCAACGAGATTGTCATCCTGGGGCCCGTAGTTCTACACAATATGTTCCCCTTTGAGAGGTTCATGGGAGTCCTAAAGAAATATGTCTGTAACCGCGCTAGGCCAGAAGGAAGCATCTCCATGGGCCATCAAACAGAGGATGTTATCGGGTTTTGTGTTGACTTCATTCCTGGCCTTAAGAAGATAGGTCTCCCTAAATCGCGGTATGAGGGGAGACTGAATGGAAAAGGTACTCTTGGAAGAGACTCAATTATATGCAGGGACGGATATTCTTGGTCTCAAGAAAACTACACAGTTCTACAGAACTCTACCTTGGTGACCCTGTATGTCGATGAACACAAGAACAGTCTGCGCTCCAAACACCCGGAGCAGTGCGACGACTGGATTACATGTGAACACATCAGGACTTTCAGCAGTTGGTTGGAAATACGTCTCAGAGGTGACAACACTGTTTGTGATGAGTTGTACTTGTTGTCCAGGGGACCATCTTTGACTGTATTGACTTACAAAGGATACGAGATAAATGGGAATACATTTTACATGATCGCCCAAGATCAAAAGAGCACCAACCAAAACAGCGGTGTCCGCTTTGATGCAGCAACCGAGAGCGGAAAGGACACATATTATGGTTACATAGTGGACATATGGGAAATTGACTATGGACCTGATTTTAAGGTCCCTTTGTTTAAGTGCAAATGGGTCAATCTGTTAGGCGGCGGGGTACAGGTAGACCCACAGTACGGAATGACAACAGTGGATCTGAAAAATCTTGGGTACACTGACGAACCGTTCGTCCTAGCCAATGATGTGGCACAGGTTATCTATGTGAAGGACATGTCTACCAAACCGAGAAAAAGAAAAGATAAGGAAGCAAATACATCATACGATGAGCCAAAGCGCCACATAGTTCTTTCAGGAAAAAGGGACATCCTGGGAGTGGACGGCAAGACAGACATGTCTGAAGATTATGAAAAGTTTCATGAAATTCCTCCCTTCAATGTCAAGGCTGACCCAAGCATTCTGATAAACAATGAAGATTATCCATGGTTACGGCGCAATAAGAAAATGACACAAGCGAAGAAAAAGTGAAGACTTTCTCCCGCAACTATTATGATGATACCATGCCAACTTTGTAACACACGAACATGCTACCATTGTCCGTTTTGTACATGCAAATGCTATGTGGGTGAAATTATGATACCATGCCAACTTTCAACTTTTTCAGAGTTCATTTGAAATGCTTTCATGTCTTATGGTTCGGCCCTCGTAATACCATGACCATTAGTCCCTGGCCCATGCCCATTAGTCCCTGGCCCTAAAACTAATGGCACTAACAGAAAGTTTATAATTTTGCTCCTCGCCCCTGGCCCATGACCATTAGTCCCGGTTTGTGCCACAAACCGGGAATAAAGGGTTGGTCCTCGTTGCGGGAAGAGTTTAGTCCCACCTCGCCAACCGAAGGGGGCTCACACCGGTTTATAAGCCCCTGTAAGTGCATCTAGTGCCACCCCTAGTTGGTTTTGGAGTATTGACGACAAACCTAGTTGAGGGACTAATGTGTTTGTGAGAATTGAAGGATAACACAGGTAGAAGTCCCTCATTGATTTGGTTTTCCTACCAGAGATGACCCCTAAAAATGTATGGAGACATTGAAGTCAAAGGTGGTATATGAAGATATTCACATTGAAGACTATGACAAGAGAAGACACCACATGAAGCCTATGGAGCTCGAAGACTTAGATCTTTCATAGTTCCTCTTCATTTGTGTTGAGTCATAGGAACCACCGTACTATTAAGTGGGGTCCAAGAGAACCAGTCAGAATGACTGAAGTGATGCCTAACCAAAAACCTATGTCTTCGAGTGAAGACTATGAGAGCGAATCTTGTCCAGAGTCGGACAAGTCAGCTTTACTTGTAGCCCAAGTAAAGTTGCCGTGTGAGTTTGAAATCTGACCGTTGGAACACGTGTCAGTTCCTTAGTGACCCAGGGTCATTTCGGACAAATCAGGTCGGGTTGCCAAGTAGCTATAAATAGCCCACCCCCTACAACCATAAACGGTTGGCTGCACAGATTGAGAATACGACTTTTGTCATTTGAGAGCAACCCACCTCGAAGCCTTTGAGAGAGAGAATTCCTTGCGAGGAAAAAGCCCTAACCACCCAGAGCCAGAGAGAATTAGGCATCACTTAAGTCTCCTTGTCTGAGTGATCTGAAGACTTATTACACTTGAGGACTGTGCATCCTCCGGCCGGTTAGGCGTCGCGTTCTGGGCATCCAAGAGACATTGTGGATTGCTGGTGAACGAAGTCTGTGAAGGTTTGGGAGTCTACCTTGAAGACTTACCAGAGTGATTGGGCGAGGTTTGTGTGACCTTAGCTCAAGGGGAATACGGTGAGGACTGGGTGTCCTGAGCTGCGTGTTCAGGACTGTGTGTCCTAAGGTTTAAATACCTAGCCGCCCTAACCAGACGTACAGTTGTCACAACAACTAGAACTGGTCCAACAAATCATTGTCTTCAGAGAGTCACTGGTTTCATCCTTTCCTTCCCTTTACTTACTGATTGCTCGTTGTGAAGTCATTGTATGATTGCCTTATCTTTTGTCTTCACTAGGTGACTACTTGTTCTGATTGGCTTCATAATATCTTCCTACCTGATCCTTACTACCTAGCTGCTATCAGTCATTGTGCTTTCACTTCATTGAATACCTGACTATGGTTTGCCTAGTGTAGTCTACCTTCCGCTGCATGGTAATAGGCTTATTTCTATCGTTAGTCTTCAAAACTTCCTCGTTTTGAAGACTTCCATAAAAATCGCCTATTCACCCCCCCTCTAGTCGATATAACGCACTTTCAATTGGTATCAGAGCAAGGTGCTCCCTTGTTCTGTGTGATTCGGTTTAACCACCTGGAGTTTTAGCTATGTCGACTGCAGGGATAATTAAAGTCTCCACTGCATGCCCCATCTTCGATGGAACTGAATATCCCTACTGGAAGAATAAGATGCGCATGCATCTTGAAGCCATTGACGTCGACCTATGGTATGTCGTCAAGAACGGCGTTCCCAAGGCTGGAGAAGGTGTCACTGCTGCTGATGTCGAGAAGTTCGTTCAACTGGACTCTACTGCCAAGAATATCATCTGTGGTCATCTGACTAAAGGACAGTATGGCCGTGTGAGTGCTTTGGAAACATCTAAGCTGGTCTGGAACTGGCTCTCCAAGGTCAATGAAGGCGTCTCAACCCAGAGAGATCAGAGAATTAGCGTCCTTCGCAACCTCTTCAACCGCTTCAAGCGAAATGACAATGAGAATGTCCATCTCACATTTGACTGACTCACTGACATCACAAATGAGCTTCAAGCCCTCGGTGCTACTGAGATCACCAAGCATGAAGTCGTCAAGACACTACTGAGATCACTTGACAGTTCGTTTGACACCCTAGCCCTAATGATTCAAGAACGTCCTGATTTCAAGACACTCGAGCCGTCTGACATACTTGAGAGGCTCAACACACATGAGTTTCAGCTTTCTGAGAAAAGAGATATCTACGGTCCAAACTATGGGCGAACTCGTGCCTTGAAGGCAAAAGTTGTCTCCTCATCTGAAGAAGAATCTGATAGCAGTTCTGATGATCCTGAAGACATTGGAAGGGAACTTGCTATGCTTGTGAAGAAGTTCCAAAAATTCAACAAGAAGAAAGGCTTCAGAAACTCTTCATGATCAAGCTCAAGGAATGATGAAGCTTCTGCTCATGACTACAAGAAGAAAACATGCCACAAGTGCAAGAAAACTGGACACTTCATCTCTGAGTGTCCGCAGTGGGACAATGAGAACAGAAAAAAGAAGAAGAGCAAGGAATATGACTCTGACGACAAGAAGAAGAAGAAATACTCAAAGTCTTCTTCCATGTCTTCCTCAAAGTCTTCATCACATAAGAACTGCTCATCTGGCAAGGCACATGCGTTTGTTGGCAAGGAAATGGATTTAGAGGAGGAGTCTGCTTCTGAGGAGGCGGAGGTGGATTCTGAGGAGGAGCCCAACTCTGGCATTGCAAGTCTGGCTCCGGCATACGTTGCAAAGTCCATCTTCAACATTGAAGACAATGACTTCATCACCGACACTGATGCAAATGACAAGGACTACTCCGCTCCTACCTACTGCTTCATGGCACGCGGTGCCAAGGTAAACACACGCACTACTCACTATCAAACATCTAGTGACAATGACTCTGATTGTGGTTCAAAACCCAGCTACAAAACACTTGCTAAAATTGCAAATGAACAACAGAAAGCTATGGAACATATTCAAAAACTGTTAGACAGAAGCGATGATCTGTTGGGTGCTGAAATGACTCGAAAGTCGTCATGAAACTCTCTCAACAACTCATGAGAAGCTTTCCTATGATTATCTTCAAAGGAAGCAAGATCTTGAGAAATTGAGAGCGGCTCATGAAGATATTCAAAGGGAAAACGAGTCACTTCGCGCCGAACAGATCAGTTCCGCTCAGGAAGGATTTGAACCACCATGTCTTAAATGCATTGAGCGTGATAATGTTGCTTCTGTTGCTGAATGTTCTACTGCTGCTACTATTGCAATATCTTCAACTATTGATGTGGTAACTAACCCCTCTGCTGAGGATACCACTGCTATTGCTGATGAGAATGCTAGATTGAAGACATTGCTTGAAACAGGGATGTACAAAAGTCTTAAAGGGCATCAGACACTATGTGATGTCCTTAAAAAGCAGATACTGAACCGAAACCCTAGGAAAGAGGGTGTTGGGTTCGTAAGGAAAATGAATGTTGATGGCTCTTACTGGAAGCCAGAGCAGTACCCCAAAACCACATGGGTTGCTGCAAAGGAACCTTCAGCTGATCCATCCAATCTATCTGGCTTCACTTGTGCTAACCCCATTATCATCGATGAATCTCTTGATGCAAACTATAAACTGTCTAAGAATCAGAATGGTGAAGTGTTTGCCAGGTACATTGGTACTAACTGCAGGAATGGACCGCCTATGAAGAAGATCTGGGTTCCGAAAAGGTGTCTGGAGAATCTTCCTGTGAATGTCATCATGACACCTCACTTGAAGAAGACAAACCTCAGTCCAAAGGCTTCATACGGTCCAAAGGCTTCATACAGATAGAGGACTCACCTGAGTCGGACTAACACAAATGTTTTGTAGGGAAACCATACTCAGGCATATGAATATGAGACTGGTTCATCAAACCGTCATGTTCATAAGACCAAGAACTATTCTGCTTATTCTTATGAGTACTATTGTCCGCCTGCAAGACTGTTTGCTAGGGCTCCAAAGCCAAAGTTCTCATATGCTGCACTTAGATTTATTGCTTCTAAGCCACCCTTGAATATGTGGGTGGCTAAGAAAGCTTAACTCTCTTTTGCAGGGAAAGGTCTCCAGCAGAAAACCAAAATCGTCTGACGCTATTGCTGGGGACCTTAAACATCTTGTAGGGTGCAAGATCAAATGCCCGAATGGCATTACTATGTACTTCGTTCCTGAATCGCATGCCACTCTCCCTATTAGTCCTAATCTGGATCTAAGTTTTCATAACCCACTAGCTCGTCAAATGTTTTTGCTTCACAATTCTCTTCGTGAAGCCTATCCCCCTAACTGCACTGTAGGGTACGACACCAGCGTCTTCAGAATGGATTATTGACAGTGGGTGTACAAATCACATGACTGGCAAAAGAAGCCTTCTTATGGACTCAACCTTACGTCCATCCGACAAGAGCCACATCACATTTGCTGACACTGGTAAAAGTAAGGTATTGGGTCTAGGTAGAGTTGCAATCTCAAGGGATCAACACATGGATAAAGTCATGCTTGTTGAATCCCTTGGCTTCAACTTAATGTCTGTCTCAATGCTTTGTGATTTAAACATGATCGTAATATTTGGAAAATATCGCTGCCTTGCTCTAATGGAATCTGACAAGTCTCTAGTGTTTGAAGGGTATCGGAAAGATGATTTGTACGTGGTAGATTTCTCAGCAGGGCCACAGCTCGCCGTATGTCTTCTAGCAAAAGCTTCAGAATGCTGGCTCTGGCATCGGAGGCTTGGGCATGCTGACATGAGGAACCTCCACACTCTTGAAAAGAAGAAGCATGTCATAGGCATCGAGGGCGTAAAGTTCAAGAAAGATCACTTATGCGGTGACAATGAAGCAGGAAAGATGACGAGAGCCAAACATCCCTCGAAGACAATCATGACCACTACTTGACCCTTCGAACTGCTTCACATGGATCTTTTTGGTCCCACTCATTACTCAACTCTTACTACTACTGCTTGTCTCTATGGCTTCGTCATTGTTGATGATTACTCTAGATATACTTGGGTGCACATAATTCTTTTCAAGACAGAAGTGCAGGATGTCTTCAGACGCTTCGCCAATCGAGCAATGAACAATTATGGTGCCAAGATAAAGCACATAAGAAGTGACAATGGCACTGAATTCAAGAACACTGGCCTTGATACATATCTTGATACCTTGGGCATCACACATGAATTCTCGGCCCCGTACACGCCACACAGAATGGCGTCGTTGAACGCAAGAACAGAACACTCATTGAGATGGCCAGAATGATGCTAGATGAATACAAGACTCCAAGAAATTCTGGCCTGAAGCCATTGATACTGCATGCCATACAATCAATCGTGTTTATCTTCACAAGCTTCTGAACAAGACATCTTATGAGCTCCTTACTGGCAAGAAGCCAAATGTCAGTTACTTCAGAGTATTTGGCGCCAGGTGCTGGATCAAGGACCCACATCACACCTCAAAGTTTGCACCAAAAGCACATGAGGGTTTTATGCTTGGATATGGAAAGGATTCGCACTCCTACAGAGTCTTCAATCTCTTTCATTACATAGTGGTTGAAACAGTGGATGTGCGGTTCGACGAGACCAATGGTTCACAAAGAGAGCAACTGCCAAATGTGCTAGATGAAGTTCCATCCAGTGAATCAATCAAGCTAATGGGAACTGGAGAAATTATACCTTCTGAAGCTCATCCTGAAGAAGAACTTATCATCTCAGCACCTGAGCAACATGAAGACAATGCTCAGCCTGAAGACATTCCCTCTAACAACGACAATGATCAGCAAGAGCAAAATCTTCGCCCTATACATCCTCGCGTTGCCAATGAAGTGCAGATTGAAAGAATAATTGATAGCATCAATGCACCCAGTCCACTCACTCGTTCAAAGGCAACTCAGCTGGCAAATTTCTGTGGGCACTTCTCATTCGTCTCAATAACAGAACCCAAGAAAGTTGAAGAAGCCTTCATGGAACCTGAATGGATTCAAGCTATGCAAGAAGAGCTTCAATAGTTTGAGCTGAATAATGTATGGGAACTGGTTAAGCGTCCTGATCCACGGAAGAACAATATAATAGGCACCAAATGGATATACCGTAACAAGCAAGATGAGCATGGTCAAGTTGTCAGAAACAAAGCTCGTCTCGTTGCTCAAGGATATACTCAAGTGGAAGGCATTGCCTTCGATGAAACATTTGCTCCTGCGGCTAGACTTGAAGCCATACGTATACTGCTGGCCTATGCAAATCATCATAACATACTTCTATATCAAATGGATGTGAAGAGTGCCTTTCTCAATGGCAAGATTGAAGAAGAAGTGTATGTTGCACAACCGCCTGGCTTTGAAGATCCAAAACATCCTGACATGGTATACAAGCTCAAAAAGGCACTGTATTGCCTCAAACAAGCCCCTCGGACCTGGTATGACACACTCAAATATTTCCTGAAGAGCAAAGGCTTCATACCTGGTTCCCTAGACCCCACTCTCTTCACGAAGACATATGATGGTGAACTGTTTGTGTGCCAAATATATGTGGATGACATTATCTCTGGCTGCACCAATCAGAAGTACAGTGAAGAGTTTGGATATATGATGCAAGAGCAATATCATATGTCCATGATGGGAGAGCTGAAGTTCTTCCTCGGTCTTCAAATACGACAACAACGCAACGGCATCTTCATATCTCAAGAAAAGTATCTCAAAGATTGCCTGAAGAAGTTTGGTATGCAAGACTGCAAAGGCTTCACAACACCAATGCCAGCCAAACATCATCTGGGTCCTGACGACAATGGTAAAGAGTTTGATCAAAAGGTATACTACTCCATGATTGGTTCTTTACTTTATCTATGTGCATCTAGGCCAGATATTATGCTTAGTGTTTGCATGTGTGCTCGATTTCAAGCGGCACCAAAGGAGTCGCATCACTTAGCTGTGAAGCGAATTCTTCGATATTTGGCTCACACCCAACTCTAGGATTATGGTATCCAAAGGGCTCAGCGTTTGATCTGGTTGGATTCTCGGATGCTGATTATGCTGGTGACAAAGTTGATCGCAAGTCTACATCAGGCACATGTCACTTTCTGGGACGATCACGTGTATGTTGGTCTTCAAAGAAGCAGAACTGTGTATCTCTCTCCACTGTTGAATCTGAATACATTGATGCTGGATCTTGCTGCGCTCAGCTTCTGTGGATGAAGAAAACACTCAAGGACTATGGCATTCATCTGAAGCAAGTGCCACTTTACTGCGACAACGAAAGCGTCATCAAGATTGCCAACAACCCAGTTCAGCACTCGAAGACAAAGCACATTGAAATTCGTCATCACTTTCTCAGAGATCATGTTGTGAAGGAAGATATTGATATCATACACGTCAACACTGAAGAGCAATTGGCAGGTATCTTCACCAAGCCCTTGGATGAGAAGAGATTTTGCAAGTTACGGTGTGAGCTAAATGTCCTGGAATCCTCAAATGTCCTGTGATCAGGCACACATCCCAACCCTTATGCATATTGATGACTTAGATGTGCAACACACAAAGTAAAGTATATCTTCAATCAATGAAGACATACATTCTAAGTGTGAATACATTAATGTGGAATTTGACTTCGGAGCGCCATGATAATTGTGCGCCGTGTTTGGGTCTAATACTTCCTATACGGTGGGTAACGCCACCACCAAACGTTCTACTTTGAAGTGTTTCACTCATGGCGTTACCTTGCAATGTCTTCACATTTGGTTTGGCTTCAATCTCAACATGTCTTCATGATTATCTTCACTGTGTTGATTATATATATATATACTAGTGTTCTGTCCTCAACAGCATTCACTTATAGCTATGTCTTCTTGTTGAATCTTTTGAACTAAGTGAATGTGATCGGACCCTAACCTCTCTAGGCTTTCTATCTCAAATTCTATCTCTCCAAATCATATGCATTCTATTGAAACTGTCGAATGTCTTCTTTGCGTCCTTGTCAGCAGAAGATAAAGAGACAACCATTAAGTCCGTTTTCAATGCTCATTCCTCCACTTGAAACCCGGAGAAGTAGGAACGACCACCCGACAATCCAGGCGTGCGTGGGACGTGGAACAAACCCCAAACTTCCGCATGATGGCCACGTGTTCCTCAGATGCGAATCGCCAGGGGCACCTGTGTAATAACGTAGTGCCGCCCCTGTACCTATAAATACACACTTTACAGCGGTCATTATCTCTTCTTCCACTCTCACACGAACCCTAGCGCCACCGCTTTCCCTCGACGGCACCGGCGACGAAGCGCTTCGCTGCCGCAACCTCTCGGACGCCGTCTTCACGCCGACCGCGGACATCGTCCTCTCCGCCATCGCCCTAGGTGTCCTCCGTCGCCAAGTTAGGGCACGGAAGATCGAACTGCTCGGCCTCATCTTCCACTCCGTCTAGCAGTTCTTAGTGTGGTAAATAAAACTTCCTTTTTTACAGCACCGTTGATCCTATGGATTTGTCACTTTCTACCACAAGCAGTTTCTGTTCACACATGTTAGATCTCGTTCATACTGCATCTCATAACATGCCTAGAATATTCACTTATGCTTCACAAATTTGTTAGATTCCTCACTTGTACAGATCTGTGGATTCGTACAAATTTGGAACCAACTCCTTATCTATGAGTGAATGTCTTTGCACGATGAGGTCAATGTCTTCCAAACTGATTTATCTTCAAAATCTTCTGAGAATGCATATGACCTCTTCCCCTTACCTCGCACCTTAATGCTGTCACAGGTACATGTCCGTGGGAGAATACTTTGGTTCTCATAGTCTGCATTCATTTGCAGAATTCTTGCAGCATCACATAAACTCTCCCGAAGCCAGTTCCTGTTGGTCCAGCAAGAGAAAACCTTTGAAGCCTTTGAACATTTTGAAGCCCTTCAAGTTAAAATTCATGGCTTCAGAGATAGCTGCAAGGAAGGGAGGCAGACAGCGTCGTGGCGGAACATCCAGAGATCTGCCTGATGACCTCTCAAAACTTTACAAGACAGATCCTGAAGAGGATTATAGTCAGCGCAAGACCTGAATCCAGTGAATTCGAAGATATTGGGCAGAACAATGGTTCAAATACCATTTTGTGACCCAGGAATATGCTGAGAAATGTGCCATCAAGAGACCGTGGGGAGACATCCTATACAAGAATCTTCTACGCAGGTCCAGAGATGAAGCCATTGCTCAAGGCTTCTATCACTGTATGGTCCGTGGGACACAGCCAGCTGATGCAGACCCATCATCACTTCTATGGTGTCATGACGACAATCTGTTCAAGCGCAACTTCCAGTTTTCCTAGAACTCAGCGAAGCAGAACAAGAAGACTTTGGGGTTAGACTTCAACCCTGGTCCCTCAGCACCAAGGGCAGATGGCACATGAGATGCAGAACCCAATGTCATCGGTTCCTTCTACAACCTTGCAGGCCTCATCATTCACATCTTGGTTCAAGGAACTGCAGTGAATGAGCCTGCAGCTGACGCTGACTCAGATGAAGCGCCTGCAACGCCAACGCCTTAGAAGTCGAAGAAGCCTAAAGCTTCAAAGCCTGCCCCTTCACCAAAAATCTCATGGGCAAGGCCACTGGCAATTGCACCTCCTGAAGACAGTGTGCAGTCTGAAGACTTTTCACACATCTCCAAGCCCCAGAAGAGCAAGATGCCTCTGCCACACACTAGCCAAGGGCTCACAGCTGCTGCCATTCTGCGCAATGATGACATTGATCTATCAAGTGACGAAGATCTCACAGATGACGCTCTTGAGCAACTCATCAAGAGCAAAGAAGAGGCAGAAATCTTCAATGATCTGCCGCTCTTTGATGTCACAATCATACACAACTTCATTGATGAATGGTTTGACACACCAAACATCAGCTTTGATGATCTCGAGCTACCAATTGGCCTCAGTGTCGCCTTCCATGGCGCCATTGCTTCAGAACTAGCCATCGCCCAGTGAGTTGTTGAACTAAAGCAGAAAATTGACTATGAAAAGGCTTAGTTCAAGAAGCATATGGCAAAGCTCAGCGTGCAAGATGTGAAGAACTTCAAGATCATGATGCACGAGCTTAAGGAAGCCTTTCTGAAGAAACGTGCAGAAGCTCAGGGTTCGCGTGAGCGCATGAAGACGCTGGCTGACAGATGTGTGCAAGCCTACGATGAGGCTGAGAAGCGCAAATCACTTGGGCGTCCTGGCATCGACCCCAGGATGGCCGCAAAGAAGAAGAAGAAGCCTGTTACGGCTGAACCCGATGCACCAAGGCAGGAAGCAGTTCCAATTGTCTTCCCCACAAGAATGACTGGCTCGAAGCCAAAAAGCCGGTCAACAGCTTCAGAGCTCAAGAAGACGAGGACTGCTGAGGCTGAAGCGAGGAAAAGGAAACATCCTGAAGCCTCTCCTACTGCCCCCTCCAAGAAAAAGAGAAAGACCATTGTTGATAGGGCTGCTCCCACAGAGCCCTTGGTTGTTGAACCCATTTCCATGGTTCACCCCGACGCCAACCCATAAGAATGCCAACTGACCATCCATGTGCCTGCTTTCACAGAGGCTCATGAAGCTGAAGACATTCCAGCAGCTGATCCCATCGCTGCTGAAGACATTGGTCAACATGACAATGTAGAAGATGGTGCAGTCCTTCCTCAGTTCAGAACAGCGAACTCATCAGCATTGGTCGTCCTCTGAGGCCCAGCCAACTCCATCTGCACATGCGTCGCCTGCGTTGCGCAGGCTTCGCAAAGGTTCAAGGCCTCAAGTCTCTGCTGAAGACATTCCGGCTGCATCAGCCGCGGAAGAAGAAGTTCCACAAGTTCCCAACCCCCTGTCCCATCAAGAAGCAGTTCTCGAGGAGAACGTGCTTATGACCGACCCTCCAGCTCGTCAAGTGGAGGATGAAAATCTTGAGGCTGCCACAACCACCAATGAAGCTAATTTGGAGCCCTCCCCACCAAAAGCATCAGAAGACAGTGAAGCCACTGATCCTGACACTTCTATTCCTGAGTCTGCTACCGGTCCTCAGTTCGACTATCATGTTGAGCACATGCCTCAGGTCCAGAGGCCAATCCCAAGATTGCCAAGGTTCCCAGGTCCTGCATCAGCACCTGGCTCCTTCAATATCAATGGCTTCAGAGCAGACAACACATTCTTCAAAAGCTCCAGGAACCCCTACTCAAGGGAAAGGATATCATCTGATCAGTTCTGGTGCTATCCTCAGCGAAGCTATTACTCATGCATTCTCTACAACCAAGGTCACATCTTCCCACACAAGCGCCTTGACATTGAAGCTATAGCTGGTCTGCCCTGTCTGGAAGAAGCTTTGGATTGCTTCAAGGAAGTTGGTCTGCTGCCATTCGTTACTGACCAAGATCATTGGAATGAAGAGCTGCTCCTCCAATTCTATGCCACACTTCACATTCGAGGGGATAGCAGAGATCCGAAGACTTGGGTCCTGGAGTGGATGACTGAAATGTTCATCACGAAGCAAAAGCCTTTGACATCATTGAGCTCACTGGCTTGCCCACTCCTGGCGATCTCTTTGAGTATGGCTGTCAGCTGCATAGCGAAGCTATTGAGAGCATCTTCAAGAAGCCTGAACCTAATATGAGTCAGATGCTCAGCATGATGAAGCCACTGCCCCAAGATGCTGCTTATCCCACGGAGTTCTTCGTTGAAGATCTTGAGTATCTGCCAAGAACCATCTATTAAATTCTCAGGCGGACTCTCTAGCCCATCAAAGGGCACTCTCCACATGCCAAGCTTGAGGGTGCAATGAAGACATTGGTCTTCTGTATTCTTCATGGAAAATGCTTCAATGCACAGGATTTATTCATTCGTCAACTTGCTGCATCAGGCACTGATCTGTTTGACTCGAAGTTCTACGCCCCATGGGTAATGCGGCTAATCAAACTTCACTCCAATATCTCATATCAGCCATCAGCTCGCAATCATCGCATTTTTCTGCCTGATGTGGATATCTCCATTGAAGCCATCTATCCTGAGCCTGCCAAGGAACCTCTAAGTCTTCAGAATGCAGAGCATCAGAGTTTCACGCAGAACATTGAAGGAGTTGAAGCAGTCACTCGGGTGTATCCTTTGGCTGGCACTACACGTGCACCACACCCTGCTTCCACTGAAGCCACTGATAGTACAACTGTTCCAAGACCCAAGAAGCGCACTCGTGTTCTCAATGACCGAGAGCTTCTTGTGGCCCTTCATCAAAAACAGGATAGGCATCATGACTGGCTGAAGCGTCAGATGAAAAGCCTCTTGGTGGATGTTAATCGCATTCGAAATCTTGCCACCAAGAATGCTTTCGTTACCCATGAAACCTGTTGCCGCACATGGAAAGGGCTAACGATGATGTGTTCTGAAGCTGATCTTCAAGAGGATGGCTTCGCTGAGCGATTCAAGTTTGACTCCACGCCTCCTCGAAGGGCTGTGCTGTGAGGAACACCATCCCTTGAAGACTCTGAGTTCTCTTCCTCTGCTGCAACAGTGACTGCCAGAGTTATCGAGGATGAAGATGATGCTACTTCACTGCCACCTCCTTCAGCACACTTCAAATCTGCTCCAAGCTCTTCTGCACCGCCGAAAACCACCGACGACCCTGCTACTTCACCTACTCCTCATGGGAACGAGTAGATGTTCTATGTCTTCAAACCTTTTTGGTCCTCACTGACAAAAGGGGAAGAAGCATATGAGGTTGATAGTCTTCAAGCGGGTCCATATGGGCGGGTGCTTTATATTTTGCTTCGTGCTTACAACTCTCGTTTTGCTACATTTGGTTCTTTGAGTTGTAACACTTAAACTCGATGGTCGTCT
Organism: Triticum urartu; assembly: GCF_003073215.2. NCBI lineage: Eukaryota > Viridiplantae > Streptophyta > Magnoliopsida > Poales > Poaceae > Triticum > Triticum urartu. The sequence continues at coordinate 38,520,778 of NC_053026.1, forward strand.
GCTACTTATTTGCCAACTTGTTTTGCGATGATAAATTCCGCATGTGCGACGATAAATTCTGCTCTTAGATCATTCTGCAGACGTCCATTTTTCATTATGCATGTCATTATATTCATATACTTTCACATGCATAGTGGATTGTCATCATAAGTTGAAGTGGATCTCCACAAGTACAACCTGCCATGTGCATTTGCATTCCAAAAGCAAATTACTTATATGCACATCTTCAGGGGGAGCCCTTGCAACTTATGAAGACAATTCCTTATCCTTTAAAATTTCATAGATTATATTCCCCGTTGAAAACTTCAACTAGTTTGTCATTAATCAACAAAAAGGGGGAGATTGTAAGTGCATCTAGTGCCACCCCTAGTTGGTTTTGGAGTATTGACGACAAACCTAGTTGAGGGACTAATGTGTTTATCAGAATTGCAGGATAACACAGGTAGAAGTCCCTCATTGATTCGGTTTTCCTACCAGAGATGACCCCTAAAAATGTATGAAGACATTGAAGTCAAAGGTGGTATATGAAGATATTCACATTGAAGACTATGACAAGAGAAGACACCGCATGAAGCCTATGGAGCTCGAAGACTTAGATCTTTCGTAGTTCTTCTTCATTTGTGTTGAGTCATAGGAACCACCGTACTATTAAGTGGGGTCCAAGAGAACCAGTCAGAATGACTGAAGTGATGCCTAACCAAAAACCTATGTCTTCGAGTGAAGACTATGAGAGCGAATCTTGTCCAGAGTCGGACAAGTCAGCTTTACTTGTAGCCCAAGTAAAGGTGCCATGTGAGTTTGAAATCTGACCATTGGAACACGTGTCAGTTCCTTAGTGACCCAGGGTCATTTCGGACAAATCAGGCCAGGTTGCCAAGTGGCTATAAATAACCCACCCCCTACAACCATAAACGGTTGGCTGCTCAGATTGAGAATACGTCTTTTGTCGTTTGAGAGCAACCCACCTCGAAGCCTTTGAGAGAGAGAATTCCGTGAGATGAAAAATCCCTAACCACCCAGAGCCAGAGAGAATTAGGCATCACTTAAGTCTCCTTGTCTGAGTGATCTGAAGACTTATTACACTTGAGGACTGTGCATCCTCCAGCCGGTTAGGCGTCGCGTTCTGAGCATCCAAGAGACATTGTGGATTGCCGGTGAACGAAGTCTGTGAAGGTTTGGGAGTCTACCTTGAAGACTTACCAGAGTGATTGGGCGAGGTCTATGTGACCTTAGCTCAAGGGGAATACGGTGAGGACTGGGTGTCCTGAGCTGCGTGTTCAGGACTGGGTGTCCGGGACTGTGTGTCCTAAGGTTTAAATACCTAGCCTCCCAAACCAGACGTACAGTTGTCACAGCAACTGAAACTGGTCCAACAAATCATTGTCTTCAGAGAGTCACTGGTTTCATCCTTTCCTTCCCTTTACTTACTGATTGCTCCTTGTGAAGTCATTATATGATTTCCTTATCTTTTGTCTTCACTGGGTGACTACTTGTTCTGATTGGCTTCATAATATCTTCCTACCTGATCCTTACTACCTAGCTGCTATCAGTCATTGTGCTTTCACTTCATTGAATACCTGACTATGGTTTGCCTAGTGTAGTCTACCTTCCGCTGCATGGTAATAGGCTTATTTCTATCGTTAGTCTTCAAAACTTTCTCGTTTTGAAGACTTTCATAAAAATCGCCTATTCACCCCCCCTCTAGTCGATATAACGCACTTTCAGCCCTTCCCTCTCTGCCTTGTTGAGATCATCTCAAAGTGAAAATAGATGCCCTAATAGAGAAAAGTTTAACCTAAGTTCATATTGAATTTCTCTGAAATTCATAGAAATTTACTAGGAATTTAGGTTGAATTTTCTCTATAGGCGCATCGATTCTCATTTTTTTAGTAAGTTAATCACAAACTTGTGATTCAAACAATTTTCAAAGAATTCAAATTAAAAGCAAAAAGTTTATAATGGCACTAACAGAAAGTTTATAATTTTTCTAAAACTAAAAGCAAAAAGAATAAAAAAATAAAGCAAAAAAACAAAAGAAAATAAATAATGCAGAAAACAAAACAAAAAAACTGGAAAAAAAATAGCAACAATAAGTATTTTGTTATAAGTAGAAACAAAATAAAATAAATAAAGCAATAAAAAGTTTATAATTTTGCTGACCTAAAAGCAAAAAGAATTAAAAAATAAAGCAAAAAACAAAAGAAAATAAATAATACAGAAAACAAAAAAACTGGAAAAAAATAAAAATAGCAACAATAAGTATCTTGTTGTAAGTAGAAAGAAAATAAAATAAATAAAGCAACAAAAAAAACAAAAAAAGTGTTTTCAAATTTCAAAACTAATGGCACT
>NC_053026.1:38524126-38627504 GCF_003073215.2 Triticum urartu
GTTTATAGGATATGTGTTGGCGGCCGTGCGTAGCGCTGACCCTAGGGGTGGGCTATGATGCGGTAGATACACCGTGGCCGGGCATGTCGGGTGCCCGTTTGGTGTCTCGGAACCCTGTACACATCGTCCGGGGCCGTATGTGGAAACCTCGACCGGACTCCCTGCGGATGGAACCTGGATAGGCGATAAACCTGGACTAGAGACTTGAGTGTTTAGGTAGGCCGTGGCCGACACCCTCGTTGGGCTTCCGCTTGAAGGTTGCCGAGTACATGTCGTGTAAACGGCGGTAAGTGGTGAGAGCGTGTGTGAAGAAGTACACCCCTGCAGGGTTATAAATGATCTATTCGAATAGCCGTGTCCGTGATAAAGGACTTCTGGGTTACCTATAACAGTTCATAGATAACTGAAAGTGGATACTCTAAAACTCGCAAGATAAGTGTGAGTGCTATGGATGGCCTTCTCGTAGGGAGACGGGAGCGGATCCATAGTGGTGTATTGAATGGTGAATATGTGGACTCGTGTGCGCCACCTCAAAAAAAGTTGCTTGCAGTCGTAGTTCAGGTTAGCCACTGAGTCAAAGCTAGCTTGCTGCAGTTAAACTCCACCACCCCTTTATTGATACCGATGCATATGTAGATAGTTCTGATGTAACTCTTGATGGGTACATTTGTACTCACGTTTGCTTAATTTATGTTTTGCAGAGAGATTTCAGTCTCGCTAGTAGTTCCACGGGGACTCTGACGTTTAGCTTGTTACCTCAGCTACGATCTTGTGCCCTCAGCAGGATCTGGTAGATAGTCAGGCTTCTCAGCCTTCTTCATTTGTAGTTGTCTGTACTCAAACAAGTTAAGCTTCCGCATGTGTTTGTTGCTTGTATGCTCTGTATGTTGGGTCATGAGACCCATGTTTGTAATATCTCTCTCCTCGGAGCCTAATGAGTAAATACTTGAGTCGTAGAGTCTTGTTGTGATGCCATGTTGTATTTACACATATCGAGCATATTGTGTGTATGATTGAAATGCTTGGTATGTGTGGGATCTGACAATCTAGTTGTTTATCCTTGGCAGCCTCTCTTATGGGGAAATGTAGTCTAGTGCTTCCATGAGCCATAGTAGTCCTGCTAGCCCAGCACTACTGCTCAGGACACTTGACTGGCCGGCATGTGTTTCACTTCGTTCCTGTGTCTGTCCCTTCGGGGAAATGTCACGCGGTGACATCCGGAGTCCTGCCTAGCCTGCTACAACCCGGGTTCCCGGAGTCCTGTTAGCCCAGTGCTACAGCCCGGATTCACACGCTGCTGACCGACATGCTCGAAGTTGATTCATGTATGCCTGTCCCCATGGGTTAGTACCGCTTTGGGTTCACGACTAGCCATGTCGGACCGGGTTCTCTGTCATATGGATGCTAGCGACACTATCATATACGTGAGCCAAAAGGCGCAAACGGTCCCGGGCCAGGTAAGCTGGCACCTGTGGGAATACCGTGCGTGAGGCCGCAAAGTGATATGATGTGTTACATGCTAGATCGATGTGGCTTAGGATCGGGGTCCTGACACACTTATATTACTGGAAAAAATTGGATCAGTCTGTTGTCTGAGTACAAGCCGAATCCCTATGATGAACTGCAGTCTGGTTTAACAAAAACGCCATAATTAGTCCTTCTCGCGTTTAAAAGAAATGAAGAAAAAACTGGATCACGGACACGGATCCTAGTCAAGTTAGAAAGCTGATCATAGCAGACCAGACACGATCGCCGCTGTCTCGCACAGATCGAGCACCGGCAGTTGCTCTAGCACTAACAGCGGCAGCAGCTCAGTCTGATCCAGTTGAGGATTGGGCACCGACCGCGTTAGCGGATCAGTATGATCTACCGGAGGATCGGGCATCGACACCGGCACCTGCTCCGACACCGGCACCAGCTCTACAAGGAGCACCATCTCCGGTAGCAGCAGCGGCTTCGGCACCTGCACCAACACTTGCACTTGCATCTGCTTCGGCCCGTGCAGTTGCACCGGCAACAGACTGGGCTGCAGTTCGCACTTCATATACCAAAGTCCTTACAAAAACCGACATGTCCACCTTCTTGGTAAGCATTGGCCGCCCAAGTGCTTCGTTCTTTTTTCTTTCCATGTTGTTTCACATGATTCACTGTGTTGATCTAACTGTTTGGGTATGTCTTCTTGTTTGCAAACAGAGAATTCCTAGAGCAACGAGGGAGTCGTTCAACAATCCGGGCGACCGTGGCCAAGTTTCTCTTACCATGTGCAGCCTTGGTGTGAATGAACCTGCTCAATATACCATAAGTACAAAGGATGGTCGCATGATGATTGATGCTAAAGGATGGTCAAGGTTCAAATCTAAATCATATCTTGCGGTAGGGGATGATGTCAACATCGAACTTTCTCGGCAAGGAGAGCTGGTCCAAATCAACTTTGAAATTCTTCAGTAGCAGCACGCAACTGCCGAACTGATCTATCATCCGAGAGATTTTGATATAATAATCTGGCATGGTGAAACAAGTGTCTTGTGTGTATAAGTAGTACGACAGTATTATTTATCACATGGTATATCGTTGATAGAATTGCAACTCCGATTGCTGGTTAGGAACTGTCGTTCGATTTCATTTCCACAGCTGCCGTGCTTTATTCAATTTTGTGTATTCGCCTTGAGACAACATCTAAAACCAGCGCCATACCGATCGCTTGCAATATGAAAAACGCTGAGGTAGAACACATGGCCCCCAAACATGCAGGGTCGGCCTGCGGCCCAAAGTCCAGAACCGTGAGCCTATTTGAGTATTATATTCTCAGCTGAACCCCCATAAAAAAAGCTGAACCCCCATAATGCCCGTGTGTTGCAGAGGGAGTATATTTCTCGGCAAGGTGAGCCTGTGATATAAACGATTTGTATATTTCTTTACAAAGGGAGTATCTCTCTGTCAAAAAATATATTTATGTGTAACTAGTTACTCCTGTCTTTCTACTTCCTTTCGCTGATATGTGGGGCAACCGTCAACGGGGTCCACGTGCCATATGCACAAATTAGAGTGCACAACTTCACGGTAGACACGCCCCAGTTGTAGCGCCGCAGTAATGCCCAATGAGCTGTCAAATCACAACCCCCCCTTTCCAGTTTTAGCAGTAAGCTGGACGGACGAAGCAGAAATATTTCACTGGGCCTGAATCCCCTTCTCCCTCGTCTGCTTGTTCAGAGAAAACCCCCTCTCGGCGATTGCATAGAGTTTTCTCATGAAGAACCAGGTACGAATTCTTCATCCATCCCCGATAAATCCAAGTCCCTTGGTCGCAGGTAATCCTAGGATGGCAGCCGCCACCTTTGATGCATTTTTCTTCCTACTGAATCTAGTGTGTTTCATTTGCAGTGCCCAAAGTGCGAGTACCCTACAGGTTTCTGCGCCCTTGGCGAGATGCCACACTTGTTCCTTCTCATCCTAACATAGCATTTTGAAACGCGCACAGTATGTTCCTAGAATCCTCTTTTCTATCTGGGAGGGTGGGATTTTTTTGAACATGCTGTGTTCTCATATTATTTTTCCTGCAGTGTATTATTTGCTCTGCCAGAACACATGTACTCAAGATGCTCGGCCTTGCCATAACTGAATACACTAGTTTAATGGTCACAGTGAAGACAAACAATGGATATAAGTTCCGAGTTGGGTTCATGAACCAAGAAGATCGCTGCTTTTTTTATGGCTGAACTTGGATAAACTTTCTCAAGTGTTACAGACTGAAAGTTGGCGCACGAATGTTGATGGAAATAGCAAAACCTGGTCTCATCTTCAATGCGATCTTCCACCCCAACGTCGTTCCAATTGTTCATCCATGTTAGTTTTGTATCTGGTTCTTGCTTGTTGCCTCGATTACTTCTTAATCCACCTATTCTGTCTAACTAATCACAATTTAACTTTAGAAGTAGCAACGAATCTCTCACGAAGATGCTACTTCTAACTAATATTTTCTTATAATTGGTGGCACATGTAGGTTTTTCCAGAGTTAAGCAGTCTGCTCGTTTGTTACTCTGTAATAACTCGGCTGTTACTAATGGCACTGAAGTTGACTGGATCGACATCCACAAGTTCCTACACTTTATTGATCGTCTTGAGGTCCTTGTGGGGCGTTTCAATGGTGGAAGGCCACGTGGGATATGTGTGCTACTGCTGCACTCGTTGAACAAGTCCAACTGTGTCGAGAAACTTATGGTACGAGCTGTTTTCTGTTATATATGTTGTTCATAAACTATTGCTTATACACAGTTTTACAGTTGTGAACTTCTTGAAACAGGAACTGCCGAGTTCTATTGTTCCTATACAGATGCCTGACCATGGTCGGGTCAGACTTGCACATGGTCACAACATGATGTTTATGTCGACCTACTCAATTCCCCTTGGAGATGAAAAGATACTTATTCATGGGTGGTCTCAAATAATGAAGGCCTGTCCATCTTGGAGAATAGGACAGAAGATTATGTTCATGCTTTTCCATGGCTCTAAAGAGAATATCCTGTTTATTGACCACGTTGCGAGATGAAGCCACTTTCAGAAGGTTGTGGATGCGTGGGGTGGCGCCTGGGCCTTGTCCTGGGGCTTGGCGGCCTCACCCTTGGTTAACTGTAGGCAAAGTAGCACTGTTCGAGGCGTGCTTTATACGGTTGAACCTGTATAAGTACTCATACTGCTTTCAGCTTTGGTTGTTAAGTGCCCCTACTGGTTTCAGTTAAGGTTGTTAAGTACTCCTGCTACTTTTATAGTCTGTCGTGTTTCTTCAGTCCTGTCTTCCTTCAGCCGTCAAAACCAAACCAGCGCCGGTGGGGCCGCCTGCTTCCGCCTCCCACGGCTGGCTTCGCCTCAGCGCACGCATCGCCGCCCCACCATCTCCTAAATCGTTAACGCCGACGTCTTCCGCGCGCCTTGGTGCGCTCGCCGCGGCGCCGCCCTCTCGCGTTGTCAACATGGTCAACAAACAACAGGAATCGGCAGAAGTACATGGAGAGGATGATAATAGGGGCCCACCACTCAGCGTATGGAAAAATAGAATGCTTCCTCCTAGTGTTTTCCTGACATCTGGGACCCACGACATTGTGAGCGTATATAGTCAATAGACAAGAGAACAACACAAAATCGGCTGACACCTGGGACGTAGCTACTCAAGCAGTATTTTTTTATTTGGTATTGTTGAGACGGAGCAGGGTTTGAACTGGGCTGTGACCCGTCTAGCCCAGGCTTATATTTTATGTTCACCATGTGACCAGCCCAACTATTTTTTCTTTATGAAAATGAGCCTAGTTTATTTTTTCTGAAGAATAGCCAATCCAGGCCTACTTATTTTTCTACGCCCTGATGGGCTGCAACTCTTTCAAGACGCCTGCAAATCTTGAAAGTAATATGAAATGGGTTGTAAATATAAAAACAGATGACAAATTGGCAATTACTTTATAATTTCTGAATTTTCACATTTTCAGATTCCTATTTCACTGGGCATTAACCTAATTTAAATATATCTTCAAAGTACTTTAAATCTGACTCGACATTTCGGTATTAAAAATAGTTTGGAACCCACAGAAATATGCTAAATTGGCCCTGGCCAACCAAAAAAATGACCGCAATAAATTGCATAAGAAGTTGCCATGGGCTATATATAAATTATTAAAAAAAGAAGGAGTGGTCTGACTTGTGGACCTGTTTAGTTGACGCGTATGCAAGATTTTTTTAGTTATTATATATGTCAACAAACAATTCTAGCAGACGTAACCGTTGGATGTCAATCCAACGGCCGACGTGTTTCTTCAACCTCTGATCATCTTGCTCTAGCCGCCAAAGCAACGCCAGCGGGACCGCCTACTCCCGCCTCCCGTGGCCGGCTGTGCTGCCGCGTAGGCCTCAGCGCCCCCTACTACTCCCACCGCTGGCCAGGGCATCCCTCTACTCACCCACACCCCCTGTTATTCCGCGGCGACGGCAACCTCACACCGCAGCCGAACCGGTGAACCCTCGTACTCCTCTCCGCGCGGGCTTCCACTTCCGTGTCTTCCCTGGCTCCGCGTCATCCCCTTCCTAGGCCTCATCGTCGTCCACCGCCGTGGTGCTCTCGGCGCGGCGTGGTCAATGTGGTCAACGACTGACTTCCATTGGAAGAGTACTATACGTGGAGCGGCTGACAGCTGGGTCCACAGCAGCCGCAAGGAAGTGCCTCCTTATTACGCGGAAAATAATTATTCCTCCACCTGACAGCAGGGACCCACCGGATGGACCACCAGTATTTCGCGAAAAAAACGTTTCCCCCTGACTGCTGGGACCCACAAGACGGGCCACCGTATTTCGCGAAAAAAATGCCCCCCCCCGCTGTCAGCTCGGACCCACCGGAAGTGCCTCCTTATTACGCACAAAAAAATGAATACCCCCTGCTAGCTGGGACCCACCTTGGTGGGAGGCTGACTTGTGGGCCTACTAAGTTGACTGGGACGGAGGCCTTTGTCAACTTTAGTCAATATATGAACGATTCTAGCTCCAGTGACCGTACGATGTCCATCCAACGGCCTTACTGCTTCTTCAACCTCTGGTCTTCTTGCTCCAGCCGCCCAAAGCAGCGCCGGTCGTGCCGTCTGCTCCTGCCGCCCGTGGCCGGCTGTGATGCCGCGGAGGTCTCACCGCCCCCTACTACTCCCACCGCTGGCCAGGTCATCCCTCTACGCACCCACACCCCCTGTTATTCTGCGGCGACGGCAGCCTCACACCACAGCCGAACGAGTGAACCCTCATGCTCCTCTACGCGTGGGCATCCACTGCCGCGTCTTCCCCGGCTCCGCGTCGTCCCCTTCCTAGGTCTCGTTGTCGTCCACCGCCCTGGTGCTCTCGGCACGGCGTGGTCAACATGGTCAAGGAATGACTTCCATCGGACGTGGATTGTACGTGGAGAGGCTGACAGCTGGGTCCACGGCCGCAGCAAGGAAGTGCCTCCTTATTACGCGCAAAATAATTATTCCTCCATCTGACAGCAAGGACCCACTGGACAGGCCACCGTATTTCGTGAAAAAAGCATTTTCCCCTGACTGTTGGGACCCACCAGCTACATCTTCGCACATAAGGAAGTGCGTCTGAAAAAAACGATTCGCCCCCCTGACTGCTGGGACCCACCAGCTATATCTTCGCACGCAAGGAAGTGCATCCGAAAAAAAATGATTCACCCCCCTGACTGCTGGGACCCACCAGCTACATCTTCGCACGCAAGGAAGTGCGTCCGGGCAAAAAATAAATAAAACGATTCCCCCCTGACTGCTGGGACCCAGCAGCTACACCTTCACATGCAAGGAAGTGCGCCCGGGCAAAAAAAAAAGAAAACGATTCGCCTCCTGACTGCTGGGACCCACCAGCTACATCTTCGCAGGCAAGGAAGTGCCTGACAGTCGGGACACACCTGGTCGAAGCGTACGTAGCGTTGTCATTCTGGTCGCGAACGTGTACGTACATATATACTGGTCTATGTAGAGGCGCGCACGTGTCGTAGTAGAGGCGCGTACGTGTCATAGTAGAGGCGCGCACGTAGCATGTACACGTACGTACAGCGGCCAGGGTGCAAGAAAGAAAATACGGCCACGTACGTACATACGGGCAGGGTCTCGAACGCCTACTCGCGCATACGTACGGCCAGGGCTCGTGTACATGGCTGGGTCGGAATGGAGAAACAATGTCGTCGTCGTGTTCATGGGGAGGCAACGGAATGCGTCGTGTTCATGGGGAGGCAACGGAATGCGTCGTGTTCATCGGGAGGCAACAAAATGCATCGTGTTCATCGGGAGGCAACGGAACGCATGGGAGCCAACCGGCTGGGTCGGAACGGAATGCGTGGTCGTGTTCATCGGGATGGCTTGGACGGAACAGATGATGGAAACGAGGCCTGGCGTACCGCAAAACGGAGAAAATGGCCTTGTGTTCGACCGGCCACGTTCGAAATGGGATCCTGTTCATTGGGAGGGGTCGGACGTACCGCAAAACAGAGGAAACAGACCTCCTACGGTCGAAACAGGGGTCCTGTTGATCGGGAGGGGTGTGGCGTACCGCAAAACGGAGGAAACAGACTTGTGTTGGAGCGCTACGGTCGAAACGGGGGTCCTGTTGATTGGGAGGGGTGTAGCGTACCGCATAACGGGACTCCACGAGATACTGTTCATCTTCACCGTCGACCTCCTCCAGCCTCCACGGGCTACCGTCGACCTCCTCCAGCCTCCACGAGCTCCTATTCATCCAGCTTCTACCGCGCGCTACTTCACCGGCTACTGTTCAACCATCCCTCCATGGGCACCCCTCCACCGTCTACTGTTCATCCAGCCCTCCACACCACGGGGTCCTGTTCATCCAGAGACAACGCCACCGCTCACTGTTCATCCACACCCCCCCGCAACGCTCACTGTTCATAAAATCGATCGGCTTCAGTTAGCAACAGTAGCGAAGGAATCGTTCGATCGGGTTCAGTTAACAGCCATCGATCGATCGCTCAGGTTCAGTAACGCGTAACCTGCAGTGCAATCGCTCGGGTTCAGTTAGAGCCCAACGCCTCGCTCGAGTTCAGTTAGAGCCAACGCCTCGCACACACACGCATACATGTATGAGAGAAACGCGCATCGCTCGGCCCCCGACCTCCCACCGTAACCGGGAACTCCCCGAAATTTTCCTCCCCCTCGCTTCTAGCTACCATGGTTTTTTCCGTCTTGGACGACCCAAAGAATGTCATGCAGCTGCGTCTCCGGCCCGCCCAGGACGAAAAACCCATTTTCTGTCATAATTTTTTGTCATAGAAGTAGGAGCCCATCACATCTATGATGATACCGGATTTTGTCACAATTATCGTCATAGAAGTGTCATATGTATGACAGAAATATTTTTGTTCGGTCCAAAATGTCACGGATGTGTCTTTTTTTGTAGTGTGAAGTTGACGATTCTAAAGTTAATGTTATTAAAACTTGGCCACAACCAACCAACTTAGCTTAAGAGTGTAGTTTCCTTGGTCTAGCCGGATTTTATCGCCGCTTTGTTAGACTTTAGCAATATTGCTTCACCATTACATGCTTTGAGTAAAAAGAACATAACATTTTTTTGGGGAACCCTCCCAAGATATCACATTTCATGAGCTAAAATCTTTGCTAACACATGTCCCAATTATTGCATTACCAAATTTTGAGAAACCTTTGAAGTGCATTGTTACACAAGTGGTAATGGCATAGGTGGCGTATTGATGCAAGAAAAGCGCCCATTGCATATTTTAGTGAGAAACTTTTGAGTGCACAACTTAATTACCTCATCTATGATAAAGAATTATATGCTTTGGTTCGAGCCTAGCATGTTTCGGAGCATTACCTTTGACCACGTGAGTTTTTGATACACACCGACCATGAGACGCTTAAATAGCTTAAAGGTCAAACCAATTTGAACAAAAAGCATGCCAAATGGAGTGAATTCTTGAGTCTTTTTCTTATGTCATTAAGTACACTAGTAGAACGCCCGTGTGTTGCCACGGGCTTTTAATTTATTTCTTTCAATTACACCTACAAATACAATTCATATCACACATGTAAAGTTTTTCTTAATTATGCATATAATGTATATCATATTTCGCAGTATAGACAAGATAGCCTGCAATATTTGAAATAATTGAAATTCACTTCACCTACAATGTAAATCGATGATGTATTCATAGATAGAAATGATCTAGATAATTATATGTTACAAACTACGATCTACTTGATGCGCTTAAGATACTCTCGTACAAGGCAAGGAATACAAACAAGAAGTTTATATTGTACTTGCACACTACTTCAGCAAGTACAATGCAAACTTGTTTCTCAACTCACAACCATTGTGCACAAGAAATATATATGGTTACTACTCCCAATCCCCTTCCACCTCCATCAACACACACTTTGAATTTCAAACACGTAACGACGGGCTTATGCTATATTTCATAGCAAAGTTCTCTCTTTCTCTCACTGTAATATGACAGTCTCTCTCTCTCTCTCTCTCTGAACTCAAACCTTAATTTTGGCTCAGCATAATTTTGCTCAGTGTTAACTTCAGTGGTTACAGTATATCATAGAAGAGGTTAGGTAGAGGTCACCCCATGTCAAATTTTCTACCTGATTGTAATCAGTTTTCTACATACAAATTCTTAGAAAATAATCACCCCATGTCAACACATTAGAATGATTATCAAGATTTTGAATGTAGCAAACTTGATAATGTTACTTTTAAATATGTAGGATCTTAGGCAGAACTCAAACCTTAATTTTGGTCAGCTTAATTTTGCTTAGTGTTAACTTCAGTCGTTACAGTATATCATAGAAGAGGTTAAGTAGAGTTCACCCCATGTCAAATTTTCTACCTCATTGTAATTGGTTTTCTACATACAAATTCTTATAAAATAATCACCCCATGTCAACACATTAGAATGATTATCAAGATTTTGAACGTAGCAAACTTGATAATGTTACTGTTAAATACATAGTGTTGCTGCGAAAATGATTCTTTTAGAAGAAAAAAAAGGCAAATTCGTTCCTGTGAACCGGAGAACTTTGGGCATGCCTAAATTTATGGCCAGTATAGCTAACTCACCTAGAACTACTTGCTGGCAATCCACACTGTACGACCAAATGAAGCAAATCATTCGATTCCTCACCATGTTTTATGATGTCAAGTACCTAAGCTCATGTTCGATTAGCGTGTAATAGCGGAGATAATGAATATTACGGCAAACCTCAGTTGATCGAACCATGAGCAATGCTAGACTCACGGGGTTGTTTTTTACAGGTTTCACGGAGCTGCTGACGTGGAGGTTTGAGATTGGATTAAGCGGATGGGAAGGGGCCCACCCCCTAAAAATCAGGGGGAGAGAATTATGGTTTTGAAAAATTAAGTAAAACGTCCGTATTAGTCCGTGCTTGTACTCCCTTCGTCACAGTTTAGAAGGCACCGTTAAATTTGCGTGCGTTTCCACAATAGACAAGATTTAGGGCGCATTGCATTTATTTCTAGTAGCTAATTAGTACTCTAATATACTATTTCTATATGCATGTGTAGTGTGAATGCTATTTTTTAGCCCATCTCACAACCAATAGATAACCACCTAGGTCCTAGAAAATTTTCAAGCGCGCCTTCTAAACCGTGACGGAGGGAGTAGTATTATTTTTAGCCCATCTCACAACCAATAGATAACCACCTAGGTCCTAGAAAATTTTCAAGCGCATCTCCAGCCGTTGGCCCCTAGGGGGCGTCTAAAAGCGCCGCCTGGGGGTGAGCCGGCGCAAAAAATGGCCCTGGGGGCGAGTCGGCCCCCAGCCGTCGGCCCCCAGGCGCGTATTAAAAAACAAAAAAAAAGAACGTTTGGCGAAGTTATGATAAAAACTAGTTAAATTTCGGCCAAACATTACAAATTTCGGCGAAATTCGTCCAAACATTACATTAACCTAATCTAAAAAAAAGAAAGGGGGAAGTCGTCGTCGCCGACGCCGCCATCATCGTCGTCGGCCTTCTCCTCCTTGACGCGGGCGCCCCTGCTGGACCCCTGCCCGGCGTCGCCATGGCGAACAGGCGGCGGCGCGTCGTCGTCGCTGCTGTCGCATAGGACGACGACCCCGCCTTCCTCGCGGCCGCGTCGCGCTCCTCGAAGCGGCGTAGGGCGGTGCGCTGGCGCTCCATCTCCTTCTCGCGGCGCGCCTTCTCCATCGCAATGGAGTCCTGGCGCGCCCATTCGAGGGCGGCGTCGTCGTCGGCGGCGAACTCGGCCTTCACCGGCGCCAGCCCCGGCTCCGTCTTCGGCTTGACGAAGAGCGGAGGAGCCCCCGACGAGGGGGCGCGCCGGCCGCCCTCGTTGATGACGATGCCGGCGCTGCGAGTGCGCCGGCCGAGCGGCGTCTCCGCCGCGGGCTCGGCCTTGACGCTGAGCAGCGCCGGAGAGCCGGAGGAGTGGGAAGAAGAACGGGACGACGAGGAGGAAGAAGAGGATGCGCAGAACCTTCTTGGAGCCCATGGCCCGGCGCGGCGGTGCTGCGCCGGGGCGGCCGCCCTCGCCGGGGGGTACGCCAACGGCGGGTTGTTGCCGCCCTCGAGGTGCGTGAGCACGCCCTCGAGTGTGCGGCCGGGTACGCCCCACCAGAGGTAGCGTCCCTCGCTGTTCTGCCGGCTGCCGCCGACCACCGGCGCGCCGTTGGTGGATGCCAAGATCTGCTGTTGGCGGCGCTCGAAATACGCCGCCCAGGCCGCGTGGTTGTCGGCGGCATACTGGGGGACGGAGAGCTCGGCGTCGGTGAGGGACGCGCGCACGATGTCGACCTCCTCGGCGAAGTACCTCAGGTCCACCGCGGCGTAGGGCACCGGGGGAATGGGCACTCCCCCGGAGCTGAGTCTCCACCCCGTCGGCCCGGCGCGCATGTCCGGCGGCGCCGGGATGTTCGCCTGGAATAGGAGCCACGACTCCTGTTTGCGCAGCGAACGGTGGCCGAAGCCGTTGGCCGCCGCCGTATCTCCGGGGAAGCGCTCTGCCATGGCGAAGGCGGGGCTGGGCGGGCTCGGAAGAGGTAGAGGGAGGGGCTGGGCGGCGGCGCTCGGGGAGAGGTAGGGAGAGGAAGGGTTGGACGGCGGCGAGGGGCGGGGCTGGTGTGGGCGCAGGTGAGCGGAGGCCGCCGGCTTTTATAGCCGGGCCGCGCGCCGTGTGTACGCGTGCGAGGGAGTGGAGGCGTCGGCGCGCCGTCCTGTGAACGCGCCGCCCGTGAGGAATCAATGGCAAGGCTGACCGGCGGCAGCCTTGCCATTGATTCCCCGCGGGAACCGAGGCCGTTGGGGAAAGACGAGGCGCCGAGTCGCTGATGCGGCTGGCCCGCGTCTTTTTCGCGCCAAAACAGCTCGCCCCGGCGCCCACGGACGCCCCAAGCGCGTCGGGTTCGGCCTGGGTCCGCCGGCGCTATTTTCGGCTCAAGCCGGCGAAAATCGGGCTCCTGGAGGCGTGACTGGACCGTTTTTTCGACGCCGGCGCGAAAAAATCATCTGGGAAGGTCTTCCTGGGACGCGGCTGAAGATGCCCTAATACCTTGGGCTCACGCAGCCCGCTTGGTGGTGCCTGAACCATGTCGTGCAGTACGTGCAGCGCCCTATCAGCACCTAATTAAGGTTGTGCCTTGATACTTCCAAACCTGCCATTAAATACAAGACATGAATGGATGAAAATCGCAGAGTGCAAAACAAAGCAAGCCACGCCATGGCAGCCAGCCGTGGCCAACAACGCACTGCATGCTGGCTTTTTAAAGGGTGTTTGGATACGTTTTAGTCTCATAACTAAAAGTGGTGGGACTAAAATATGCTAGCCTAACTCATGCTTGGATTCAAATACTAAAGAGACTAAAATTAACCATCAAGTTAATGAGGATTTATTATCCTCAGAACCCTCCAATCCAGAACTCGCATGTGTTAAAGGAGAGAAGTTAAATGAGAAGAGAGAGGGTTAATCCAAATTTTAGTAGGGGTACCCCTGACTAAAAAAATTTTAGTCTAAGACTAGTTTTAGCCTCTCTTTAGTCAGGGGCGGTTGGAACTTTAGCCTTTTAAAAAAACTATTTTTAGTCAGACTAAAATAAGTTTCTTGGATCCAAACACCCTTTAATGTATTCCAGGAGATTAGCACTATCATTAGTGAGCAATGTAAAACCATAATCAATTAATGAAATGCTTCCCCCCCTCCCCCGCAAAAAAATGCTATCGTTGTGGTGCTTGAAACTACGGTGTACATCAAAGTGATGCAAAAATTTGGCTGGAGTGTACAAATACATCGCTTATCACATTGGTATACGGAATCTATATATATTGACTAGACGCATGGGTCCTGCTGTCATTTAAGACCTGGGAGAGAGGGGATATATTTTTTCACAAAAAATTCCCTACGACGTGCCATTCTTCATCTATAACCAGCGGTCCCGCCTGTCAAAACTAAAAGGAAAAGGTGTAGGTCAAGATTTGAACGAGCGACCAAGACTACAAAGAAAACCTGTTAAACCATTACGTTGTTCAAGTTAGAACATATACAAAGAATAACTACACTATATGTATTAAACAAGTACGCATCTGAAGTTTAAATGGGGCACAGATATTGTGTCCCATTTTGAGCGAGCTTCTTTTTAAAGATATTTAAAAATGTAAGTAACAAAAATTATGTTTAAATATTTGTGATCTATAAATTTTATACAAACCAACCATGATTATTATTATAAAAACATTTAAATATACACCCATGTATTATATAAATATTTACTCAATATGGACATTTAAAATGTATATTAATAAACTTGTTCACGTGTTACTTCAAAACACATTCCTATATTTGCAATAATATTTATGAATTGTAAAATATGTCTATATAGTTTAAAATGATACATTTTCTTTGAAAATTACATTTAAAACTATTATTTTAATTATACAAACATTTCAATAATTATCAGCATATTCATATAGTTCAATTTTTGTATGTTTAAAAATATTCATAATTTTAAGTTTTAAGTGTATAGTATGAAAAATACTTTTTTTTCAAAATAAGTCATGAGTAAAAAATATACATACGTGAATAGTTATAGATATTAAGTAAATGTTTGTATTCATCATTTTAAAATTTAAATATTTATGCGTGTATATTCTTTTGTATTCATTAAACATCTATCTATATCTATACCTATACTAATTTGTCACATCCTAGAAATTCCCACGTTAATTAGATTTTACGAGCCGTTAATCAGGTGGGACCGAGAATTATTACGGTGTAGATCGTCTCATATAGAAAAAAAACTCATGTATCCTTCTCCACGTCTCATTTATCTCTCCAATGAAAAAAAACTAACTTATCTCTCTCCCATGACCTAATCTCCCACGTGTCTCTAAAAAAACTCTCTTATGTAAATAACTCTCTCACGATCTGTTAAATAGGAAAAATAATTTAAATAGCTTCTATCACAATCTATCTACAACTCCCCGTCTCTTTCTTGGTTATAAAAATACGAGAACTCCTACGGACTCACAACTCTCACGTATTCTTTCTTTTTGGCTGGCTTACGCTCTCACATGTCTTTTCTTTCTTTCTCACGCATCTCTCTCTCTCTCTCTCTCTCTCTCTCTTTCTATATATATATATATATATATATATATATATATATCTCAAAACTATAGAATCATTAGAAAAAAAGTCAAGGCCCATAAAGCACCTCTCTCTCTCTCTCAAAACCATAAATCTATTCAGTAAAAAAATCAAAGCCCGTAATATTTTTTCAGTTGAAAAATAGAAGTAAAAAACTCCCATAGAAAACGCCCAAGGCCCATAATGTTGATCAGTCAAAATAATAGAAATAAAAAAACCTTCTATCCCGATTTATCTACAACTCTACGCATGTTTTCACGTCTCGATCAATAGAAGGAGAAAAACTCACATCTCAATCTCCAACTACCTAGAGCTCCATGGCATCAATCTCCATGATTTTTATCTAACTATTCTCTAAGATCTATTCCCTCTCATCAACACTCGCTTCTCCCATGAAAAAAACCCAACGAGTCTCTCTTCTTCCATGGGAAAATATCCATCATCTGTCTCAACCTGAAGGAGGTAGGTTGAGGTGGCATGCTTATGCAGCTATATTACTTCCTTGCCAATCGGTGTTGGTAGGAGATGAAAAGCTGCAGCGGGGTGCCTTCTGGCAGGTTAGCTCGATTATTTACTAGCCGATCGATGTTGATTGTTGACAGCAACTGAAAATATATGGTAGAAACATGCATGTAAATAAGGTAGCAGGCTGCATCGATTCCGCTCTGAGACGAGGTATATTATGCTAATTCCTTCGGTCTGTTTGGGAAAACACACGCAGATGGCGTCACAATTTTTTTGACATAGACTTGTGATGTGCTTGGTTGAATCAAGCTAGCCTGTATGTGCATGTCCATGAGTCCATGAACGGCCAGAAATAACATGGCCGATTTGATGTGAGCATGCTCTCAACAGAAAGTAATCGTCTACAAGAGATGATCGGGCCTCCACCATTGACAGAAAATTTTGCTCAAGCTCTTTACATGCTTCAGCATTTTGCTTCCTATTTACACGGAGTAGTCAGATTTTCAACCTGGGAAGTATATTCGAATCAGCGTCACAATAATGGCTAGCCTCAGCCGTGTGAGCGCTTGCCCAACCAGAGATTTGCTTTATTGCACCACTCTTTTGATATTTTGAGCAAAAAACAATGTTTTTGCATTACTTCTTCTGTTTGTTTCATTTTTGTATTTAGACCAGTGTGCATGCACATATATCACGTTAAATATTTTGAATTATTTCCTTCTGGCTTCTATGGATGTAAGATGCACAACTTGCTGGGACTATTTCACAAGGATGTTCATCAACTGATTATCACTTCCTAAATTCGGAGAAGTTTATACACTTAATCATCTGTTGGTATGTTTTTGTGTACCACTATTTGATGAGTTAGGACATGAGGTGAACTTCCTTATGTTTTCATGGCAGTAGGCCACACCTACTTCTCTAACCACTTGGTTCCCTCCTGCCTTTCGATCTTACATCACATGAGTCATGTTAAACTCTTATGCCGTTCTTAATTTCATGGGGAATAACATAATTGATATTATTTTAAGGCAGTAGGCCACACCTATTTTACTTTCATCCTTCAATCATTTATTATGATTCTAGAGGATACCCATCGATTTATTATGTATAGAGTTCGTCAATCAATTAAGTAGTTTTTTTGCCTACCTTAGGCTCTCCAAACGCCACCGCTGTGTGTTTTAACAAAGCTTTCGAAACTCTACACTTTTTATCACGACCCATATCTTCTGCTCTTCAGCATACAATTTAATGGTCAAATTTTCACAGTCATAAGTCAATATGGATTTCTAGAAGCGCCTATTTATCTACACATTCGTAATAGGAGTTGGACGAAAGGCTAATTAGTTACTACGGGATGAAAAATATCATACTTGAAGTAAAATATTTAGGGACGATTTTTCATACATGGTCATAATAAACAATACTATTTACTATCATGTTTGATATTCGTAACATAAATGTTCACAAACTATTAGAAGTTACTATTATGAAACGGTTTGTCAAGACAATTTGAAGTTACTACATATAATTACTCGACCTTTTTCAAAACTTCTATATATATTAGTAATGGAATTTAGAGAAGTTTATGTGTGTCACATAGAAATTCTAATGTTCTATAGTTTGAGTCTTAGAATTGCCTCACGATATCATTCTAGATATATTAGCATACATGAGAATAATTTGGGAAATGGAAATAAAATTGCAAGAATATCTAGAATTTTTATTGTTCAATTTTCTTTGAGAAGTTACAAGTATAAAAAGTCATACCCTATACATCAGAAAAACAAGCAATATATTCGGCGTCTCTATGTCCTTCCCAAATGAGACCAATAAACAATGATTATGGAAACTATTCACACATGATTGTATCTTCATATTAGAGAACTTTTAGCAATATAGCATGATTCTATGTCATTAGCATTTTAGTTTGGTGATGTTACATGATGATTTCATTTAACTTATATGCATACATCTTTATGAAAATCACTGTGACTCCACAAGCATATTCTTAGAGTATCTATCAAGTATAGTGGTCCATATATAAAAAAGGCATATTTTTTCAAAATACAGATTGATAGAAAATTTTAGATCACCAGCCCGTGCGAATGCACGGGTTGACGACTAGTTGTATCTAATATACAACTAAATGTCTGTATTAACTAAATATTTTTTATATAATATATGGGTAGATATTTCAATGGTTTTATTTACATAATATTGAAACGCACAAATATTAGTACATAATTATGTTTCTAAAATCTGCTATAAAAATAGCTTGTGCAAAATGGGCTGCAATATCGGCAGCCCATTTAAGCTCCACACGTGTCTTTAGCTAAATATTTAGGAGGTTATTATCAATATAGAAAATATCAATGTCTAGGGTGGATTGGTTGATAGGTTTGTTTTGGTAGCCCGTAGTCGCGGGTTCGAAACCTGCCTGAAATCTTTTTTTGTAAATATTGACAGGCAGGACCCGTCCATAGGGTCTTTTTTTGTTAAAAATATGTATTTTGAGGGGGGTTTTCAAGAAAAAGAAAATTCTTCCTGCTTCACTCGCTGACAGTGAACCGACACACATAGTCAGCACGGATTCTGTATACTCCCCCCGTTCCTAAATATGTCTTTTTAGATATTCTAACAAAGGACTACATACGGAGCAAAATAAATGAATCTACATTTTAAAATATGTCTACATACATCAGTATATTGTAGTCCATTTGAAACCTCTAAAAAGACTTATATTTAGAAACGGAGGAAGTACAAAAAGGGACAAACACTGTATTGGCACGCTCGAGCCACATTTTTGCACCATTTCGATGTACACTACAACTTCTAGCATCAAAGTGATTATTTAGGCCAAATTCTAGCACCATCAATGTAATTGACTCTTGCTAATTATTCTTATAGGTAGCTTTTTTTGCGGGAAAACTTTCAATCTATGCTTATAGGTAGTTGACACACATGTTATGAACAATTACTTACAGTTAAAAGAGATATGGGGATTGTGAAACAATACTCAGTATATGTAATACCACATGGTAGAGAGATGAAGAAAATAATTGAAGGAAAACAGTTTTTTGCCCAGATCTTAAAATGGTAAATATGCAACTTTATCTGCTTGGAAGACACTGATCTCTTCTTCATTAGATAAAAATAGATTCACAATTGTGGGGCAGTCACAATCCAAGACAGATCTTGCTCATACAGATTTGGTACTTTTCTTACCTCAACTTTACATAGTACATAGTTGAATTACAACATTGCAGTTCCCTAAAATCGTAGGGCAATCACAAACTCACAATCCAAACAAAACTTGCACGTAGTACATATTTGGTAAGCCTCTTAAGTAGGAATAAGAGTTCCCTTCCGTTTTCTGTTCGATTGAATAAAAGGAAGCAACAGTGTGGGATGGCGCGTGATAATTGGATCAAATTGTTTAGTCGGGAAATGACAGCGTGGAGTTAGTCATGGGATGGGATCTAATTCCGTTTCTCTCGTTCTTTCTCTTTTCTGTTCGACTGAATAGTAGGAAAAGAAAAAACGGCAGCAGTCTTCTTCTACCTATTGCCCCTGTCTCTGTGTCAATTGACTGAATTACACTTGATTCCGGTGAACAACGTCGGGGCAGGGCATGGCCGGGGCGTCGCTGGTGGCTGCGACGCTGAGGAACGATCTGCAGCTTCGATCCGCTCGGTCGGAAAAATCCCAAACTGGTGGGGAGGAAAAGGATAGTGGTGTGGCCAGCAACAGAGGATCTCGCGGCGGCGGCACCAGAAGGACAGTGGCTCTTGCCCACGCCCTCCTCGACACCATGGTGAAGTAATTGTCGCTAGCGGGAGGTTGTGGAGGAGAAGCACGCGGTGTCTATGAAGTGTGATCTAGAGACTCCCATCGCATGTGGCCACTCGTGAGATAGGAACCCGGCGCATGGAGGGCCGAAGCCTAGGAGCTGTGGTAGCGGAGGAGGTAGAGTAGGGATGGAAAGGGGCGGGCTGCTGGAGCCTGGAGGTGCGCGTGAGAAGGGGAAACATGCGAACGAACAGCCAACGACCTACATACTGCTCCTTTAGTAATAGAGATTAAAGATAAAGAAAATGTTAGGGCGGATGCTCTTCCCGGCAACTGCATGATAGTTACTCAATTTGAATTGAATGTTACTCGTTTTGAGCACATGAAATATTTCTATGTGCATGATCCTTCGTTTGCGATTACTTATGCCAAATATCAACCTAACACCTGTTGGGAGCAATATTTATCAAGGACGATTATCTTATATGGGCTAACAAACTTTGTGTACCCGAGTTTTCACTTCATTTTTTGCTTTTGCCAGAGGCTCGCGGTTGAGAAATTATGAGACATTTCGGCCACGACAAGACCTTGCGACCCTCTCCATCAAATACTATTGGCCTGTTGGAGCTGATCGCCAGCTTCTCTTCTTCTTCCTCTAGCTACCTCTCAAAGCTCACGGAAGAACAAAAGAACACTGATATTTGGTGGCTGCTGTATCACACAGCCGACCCTTTTCTCTTCTCTCCTATTTCTCTTCTGAAAGCAAATATGCATACAAGTGCTTAAGTAGACTCACGCTCACGTAGCCGGGCCACACACTCGCCCACTAACTGCATGCACGCACCCACGCACACCACTAACTAATGACTTGATCTTCTCCTAGAATCACTCTAGGAACCACACGACCCGGCCACTCATGCAGCAGCAGCTAACAACCTCGGACATGCATACACAGCAGCCTCTCGCCACCGTTCGACATCTCGCCATGCGCCATATCTCACGGCGCCTCGCATCTCACCTCCTGCATGTTCTCCGAGGTTTCACCTGCTACAACTACCTATATGCATGGACAAGCAAACTAATATGCAGATACATGTGAATCAAGATTAAAAAAGCTAACAATCACCCCCCTAATCTTGATTCCCGATTCTTCATGGAGCTTCAAAGGAGAGCTGGCTCGTCGTCGACGTACTGTCCCAGCAGCGCCTTCTCCTCCTTGTTCTCCTTCTTCTTCTCGGGACACTCCCAAGCGAAGTGACCAAGTTTGCGGCAATTGTAACACTGTACCTCACTTTTGTCTCTGCGCCCTCCACCGCGTCCACGGCCACGACCCCGTCCTCGCGACGAGTCGTGTCCTCTCGCCATGAGGAGCTGCTCTTCTTCGCGTCCCGTCTCACGCCCCTTGACGAGTTCCTCGTGTGCCTTGAGTGAACCAATGGCCTCCTCCATGGCCATCTTGTTGGTGTCGCCGAACAACGCAATTGACGACGCAATATGGATGAACTTGTTGGAGACGGCTCGGAGCAGCTTCTTCATGACGTACTTCTCCTCCATCGCATCACCAAGCTCACGGATGCGCCCCACGAGCGTCGTGAACCTCGCCGCGAAGTCATCCACGGACTCCGCATCACCCATCTTGAGGCCGTCAAACTCCGAGCGCAAGGACTGAATCCTCGCCTCTCGGACGCGCTCGACGCCCACGTGCATGGAGCGTAGCGCCGCCCACACATCGGCGGCGGTCTCCTTCTCCGCAACTCGCAGCAGCGTTGTGTCGTCGATCGACTGGGAGATGACCGTCATGGCCATCTCCTCCTTACCCTTGTCGACCTCCGTGGACGACGCCTCGCGATCAACGGTAGCCCATGCGCCGTTGGCATGCAGGAGGTACTTCATCCTCATCGCCCATGCCGCGTAGTTCGTCCTCGTGAGCAGCGGGAACGGGAGTTTCCCTGCCGCCGCCGTCGCGGCAGCCACCATCGCCGCCGAGTCGCTCGGCACCAATGCTCCACTCGCTGAAGAGTCACGCGGCATCGTCTTCGTCATCACCTAGCTCCGATACCAATTGTTGGAGCTGATCGCCAGCTCCTCTTCTTCTTCCTCTAGCTACCTCTCAAAGCTCACGGAAGAACAAAAGAACACTGATATTTGGTGGCCGCTGTATCACACAGCCGACCCTTTTCTCTTCTCTCCTATTTCTCTTCTGAAAGCAAATATGCATACAAGTGCTTAAGTAGACTCACGCTCACGTAGCCGGGCCACACACTCGCCCACTAACTGCATGCACGCACCCACGCACACCACTAACTAATGACTTGATCTTCTCCTAGAATCACTCTAGGAACCACACGACCCGGCCACTCATGCAGCAGCAGCTAACAACCTCGGACATGCATACACAGCAGCCTCTCGCCACCGTTCGACATCTCGCCATGCGCCATATCTCACGGCGCCTCGCACCTCACCTCCTGCATGTTCTCCGAGGTTTCACCTGCTACAACTACCTATATGCATGGACAAGCAAACTAATATGCAGATACATGTGAATCAAGATTAAAAAAGGAGAGAAGAGAAAAGGGTCGGGTGTGTGATACAGCGGCCACCAAAAATGATACAACGGCCACCAAATATCAGTGTTCTTTTGTTCTTCCGTGAGCTTTGAGAGGTAGCTAGAGGAAGAAGAAGAGGAGCTGGCGATCAGCTCCAACAATGGTTATGGGCCCACCACGCTTCCTCTAACATGGCCAAAGATGTTTTGTGATGTCGCGCGCTACACCAACCGGTGCTCTACATGTCATAAAGCTAAGTCAGAATCTCAATCCCATGGTCTATATGCCACTTCCCATTCCGTATCAAACATGGGAAGCCATTAGTATGGATTTTGTGCTTGGATTGCTTGGAACAAAAAAGGGCAAAGATTATGTATTTGTTCTTGTAGACCGTTTTTCTAAAATGATGCATTTTATCCCACGCAACAAGATAGACGATGCTTCACATAGTGCAAATATCTTTTGTAGGGAAATCTTGAGGTTGCATGGAGTACCCAAGACGATCGTGTCGGACCGCGACGTCAAGTTCCTAAAGTACTTTTGAAAGACATTATGTGCCAAGCTCGGAATCAAGCTACTCTTCTCTTTGGCATATCATCCATAGACCAACGGTCAAAGGGATGTCATCAACCGACGCTCTCTACGCTTCTTCGTGTATTGATCAAGAAGAACATTAAGGAGTGGTAAGAATGCTTACTCGTCATCAAGTACGCCTACAATCGAGCACGACACTCTACCACCGGTAAGTCCCCCTTCGAGGTGGTCTATGGCTTAAACCCATTGTCTCCATTGGACATTCTTCCGCTATGTCTACAAGAACGAGTGCACATGGACGGCAACACAAGGAAAAGTTACGTCAAGAAGATGTATACAAACAACACAATTGAGCGCCAAGTACATCGCCTCGCCACCAAGCTAAACATCAACAAACACCCCATGATGTTCAACCCCAGCGATCTCATATGCCTACACCTTCGCAAAGACCGTTTCCTTGCCGAGCGCAAGTCCAACCTTCTACCTCGCGCCGATGGACCGTTCAAGGTGCTAGCACGCTACAATGACAATGCTACAAGATTGACATTCCACGCAATAAGTAAAATGTGAGCGGCATGTTCAACGTCAAAGACCTATCTCCCTACCATAGTGATGGAGTTAACAATCCAAGGACGGATCTTTCCCGCGGGGGGGGGGGGGGGGGGGGGGGGGGGGGGGGGGGGGGGGGGGGGGGTGTGGGGGAAGATGAGGCGGAGCATCCTTCGGTCATCCCCATGGATGCCACACCGACTCATCAAGCATCAAGTAGACCCATGACAAGAGCTCGCGCATGTGCCATCGAGAACGAGATGAACTCACTCCTCTTCAAGTTTGACATGGATATGGAAGGAACTTGGATGCTACCTCGTCAGGGAATGTTGTGTGTCATTAGGTACGAGGAAAACCCCCACCAGGAGCTAAGGAACATCGCCAAGGCCTAGAGGAAGGACGCGAAGATCGCTAGGAAGACGGAGGTCGACGACACGAAGAAGGCAGACGCACCCAAGCGACCCCGTGCGCACGGGCCACCCAGACCATGTGCCCACGGGACCCAAAAGGCCACTAGAGTCAATTGCACATACCCCATCTGCATGGGCCCCCAGACCCTATGCCCACGGGCCTCCACTACTAGGGAAAACCCTAGCAGTAGCGCGGGTTTAATGCCTATCAGTAGTGCGGGAACCGCGCTACTAGTAAGGTGCTACAGCTAAAGGTTAGTAGTACCGTGTGTTAACCCACGCTACTGCTATGTCGACTTAGTAGTAGTGCTTTCATCAAAGAGCGCTACTAGTAATTACTAGTAGTGCTTGTCGCAGCCTGCGCTTCTACTATTATTCCGTATTTTACTTTTATTTCATGTTGTATCATACACCTTTATACAAGTTTTCATACAGCAACAATTTAGAGATTGTTTTTACTTCATAATGAGTTATTACATCACTGGGTGAAAGAACTGTGGACTAGTTTCAAGTGGATGGACATCCACTTGAAACTAATCTACGGTTCTTTCACCTAATGATATAATAAATATCATCATATCATTAACAACTTATCATCATTATACATCATTGTCATATAACACCTCATCATGATCATCATTTTTCATCAATGAGACATCACATAGCAAGTTGATCACTAGTCATAATCACAACTACTCCTCATCATCAACTCTAACACATTGTATCACATAATAAACATATTGTACCTCATAGGACCTACTATATTCTCTTAGGTAAAATAGCATAAAACAAGATAGCCCCTGACTCTCCATTATGCAGAATGAAGATTATCCTTTCTCCAATTCTTGCCTTTCTCTTAATGTTGCTTCCAAGAACCTCCTTACGATTGTCCATACATTTTTCCATTCTTTGATTAGCATGTGTTCACCAGTTTTAGAAATCCGATATGGATAGGTGAGATTCGTAGGATGACCTGGCTGTATGTTCAAAACATTAAGGCATCCATTCTGATACATCAGATGAGGCACACAATCCATCGGGATTCTCTGTTAAAAAATATAGTAATAACTTTGTAGTTAACAATGTAGTTTAGTTTTAGAAGTATACAAAAGATGCACAGATGTCGTAATAGTAAAAAATCTTACCATGGTATCTCCATAGAAGTTACCTTGGTTCAACACGTGCACTAGTGGCACACATTCACCATAATTTGGAGGAGTTTGATAATAGGTATTGTAATTCTCAAGATCAGTACAAAATGCGATCAGATGATTTTTCTGGTGATAAGTTAATTTAGAGCCATCGATGTAGTAGGTTCTGTCTACCATCTTCCGCACATTGTTTGAAGAATGAAAATAAGCTGTGAATGGAAATAAGCTG
This sequence comes from Triticum urartu, assembly GCF_003073215.2. NCBI lineage: Eukaryota > Viridiplantae > Streptophyta > Magnoliopsida > Poales > Poaceae > Triticum > Triticum urartu. Next base: position 38,548,978 of record NC_053026.1, read on the forward strand.
TCAACTATTTTGAAATAAACAATATAAATTAGTTAATAACTATATTTGAGAAACTCACATAGCGGTAGAATTGGAAGCGTATCAACAAGGACCCAAATGTCCATATTGTCTTGCTCGATGTCAGGATCACCAAGATCCATGGTGACAAGCATATCCTCATAAAAACCATACATCTTGCAAAGTGCTTCCCAATTTGGGCAACTAAAATGGGTTACGCTATGAGAATTGTACATATTTACTTCAAAATCCATACCATGATGGGTCCTCGGGTGAATTTTCTTTGTTTCGAAACTTTCATGGTCTTCATAACCCATCATCTCTTCAAGATATAGCGTCTTGCATGGCATGGGATAAGCTAGTCGAATTGTAAAAGATGAAAATTACACGTTGAAATAGTTGAAGTCATGCTTAATTACGAAAAAACACTTATCATTGTTGTGTACCGTTTCAACATCGAAGGTCTCCCGAAGCTTAATGCTGAAGCGCCGATCTTCGTCCAGGTGAGGCCTGTCGCACTGACCTCGGTCGTCATTGCACCAGTCGCACTCCTCCGGGATACTTTCGCCGTCCGAGTATGACATTTCCTATGTTCATAATTCAAATTAAACTTGTACAATTAAATATATGCACTACAAAAACTAAATTAGATCATTATTATTCATCACGGGTTGACTATCGGTCTGTCGAGTCTTTTCTTAATAACTCTCAGCTCACGTGGTGTATACATTCAACCGTTGGTGATGGACGCTTCTCCTTTCCTTCCCAAGTGCATTACACCAAAATGTCTAGCACACGGAAACGAAGGAGAAGCGACCCCCACGACAACAGCCGGGATTCTTCGTCCTCTCATATATAGTGGAGAGTCTCCCTCACTGATTCCTCTCTGACATTTGCGACCGTCGGTGATGGTCGTTACTCCTCCTTCCCCTAGTGCATAAAAAAGGTCTAGCACAAGGAGAAGAAGGAGAAACGACCCCCACGACAACAGTCGGGATTCTTCGGCCTCGACAGACTTAAAGTCAACCCGAAATATCGTTTAATTATCTTTCTAGAAAATCCAGGCCACTCAATATTTCCTACATATTCTAGCACAAGTCATGCCAAAATTCACGGAAAATTCCTGCATGACCTTTGCTAAAAAAGGACATATCAAACGCCTGAAATTTGCCGGAACGGAAATTAATCAACACTCCGGCAAAACATAGGCCACTCGGAGGTGTAACCTGCAAACATGACCGGCCACTTGGGCAACCACATATCCTATTTGAGCAACACAAGATATACATGTTTTTATCTACATCATATCTTATAGGACTCATATTGACATGAAGATTTGACTGGTCTCACCTCGAGGTCGGTGGGGGTCGGTGACGGGGACGACGACGGGGATGATGCAGGGGCTCCTAGATTTCTGCATAAACAAAAATCCTATAGGTTATCACTAATACATCCCGAATAGTATCATACATATAACATCACTAATACAACTAAAACCCTAGCGAACGACGGGTATCGACGACGAGGATGTGGGATAGGCATCGTCGACGTCGATGCGGGAATAATTGCTTAAACTAAAGAAAATAACAACAAATGTGACATGTTCAACTAGTTCTATTAATTCAACTAGCAGTTCTTACTAAAAATAAAAATAAACTAGTTCTTTCTAAAAAATAAACTAGTTCAACTAGTTATATTATTTTTCTTACTAAAAATACATTAGTTCTATTAATTCAACTAGTTCTTACTAAAAATAAACTAGTTCAACTAGTTCTATTAATTTACTTACTAATTATATTAAACACTTACTAAAAACAATAAAAAACTACATTACACAATAGTAAAAAAACTACAGTAAAAAACAGAAAAAAAGAGATGGAGGGAGGAGGGGAAGGGAGGAGGAAGGAGAGAGGAGGAGGGGGAGGAGGGGGGGGGGGGGGGGGGGGGGGGGGGGGGGGGGGGGGGGGGGGGGGGGGGGGGGGGGGGGCGGAGGACGGCGAGGGAGGAGCGATGGGAGGAGGGTTACCCGCGGAGGAAGGAGAAGGGACGAGGGGGCGGACGGAGGAGGAGGGAGGGGAGGAGGGACGGAGGGAGTACCTCAGTGGAGGACCAGCGCGGCGGCGGCGGCGGACGACGGCGGCGGCGGACGACGGGTTAGGTGCGGGCAAGAGTGAGTGAGAGGGTCGGGCGCGTGGTGGGGATAAGGTATGGTAGTAGTAGCGCGGGTCCGCGAAAAGCGCTACTGCTACGGAACGTAACAGTAGCGCTGGGTTCAGATACACGCTACTGCTAAGTGGGACTAGCCATCTGCTTCCAATACAAACATAGCAGCAGCTTGTTTTTCTAGCATGCGCTACTGCTAAAATAGTAGCAGTAGCGTGGTTTATTTACACACGCTACTACTAAGTAGCAGTAGCGCACTATTTTGTCTAGCGCTACTGCTAAGATGCTGTGTATAATATTTTCCCTAGTAGTGCTCGCCGATGTAGCTACCCTGTGCGCACGGGCGTGTACCGTGCACACGGGGTCAACTTAGCCTGTGCGGACGACCCTCCCAGCGAGTTGGTTGTGACTTTCCTATTTCGCCCCTCCACTGCATCCTCACCTCCAGCAACCTATATATCTCATGCCTAGGACATTTGTTAGCGTTAGCAAAGTGTATGACATGATCTAGAGAGAGCTTTGCCCATCTACCACTCCTATTGGAGATCAAAACCTCCTAGGAGAAGATCCCAAATGGTTATCAAGACCTCCTCTTGGAGAAGACTATCATCAAGACCCCATCTCCTTTGGATTTGAAAAGAACCCTACCTTTGTGCTATTTTCCTTTGGTTGTTCTTGTATTCTTGTGGATCTCATGTATACTATTCTAGTGGATGTGTGATTTGGATTTATTTAAGTGAATTTCCCTCTTGTGTTCTTATTGTTCTTCCCTTTCCCCCCTTCAAGTGTGAAAAGATCTCCAATTAGGATTCCATCCTAGAACACTGTCCCAGAGAGTTTTGGCGAGGGAGGAATTCATGGTGGAAGTGGTGTGGACATGGATCGGAGGCAGATGACTGCCGCTATGGCCGGGGCTGTGGTTTATATAATAATGATGGGTAGAAGAAGGACACACGGGTGGCGCCGGAGTAGACGCCTCAGTAACCGCATGTAATTAATGTGGGCGGCAGACGGATGGACAGGCGGTGGTCATGTTGTTTGAATGTAGAGCAGTCGCGTGCACAGGAAGTGGCGCGAGCGGCGTTCTCTCCGCCGACACGCTACTTCAAAGTCGGCGCCAGTGAGTAGTCAGAAGCGGGCTTGGGAGCAGTCCGAACTCCCGGAAAGCCCCCGCATTTGTCTACGGTTTGCAGGGAAAACGAGTCCATACCGTCTAGCGGACCAATATAGACCCGGGTTAGATGGTTTCAACTGGCTGATACAGACCCGTGTTAAATGGTTTCGACGGTCCAAACAACGTGGTATGGACATATATTAGTGTGACCCGACCTAATCGTGCAACCACTCTGTGAATGCAGATGCAGGAGACGAGGCAGGCGTCCTACCATCACGGTTGTAGTTCTCGCTCAACTCAAGATACACTACAACAGTTTGGGTCGTTAGTTGTATGTATAATAGCATCGACATATACAAAAAAAAATCTCCCGCAAATACCAACATATTTTATTGCATGCATGCAGTCAGGCTAATCATATATAATTATTATCCCTAAAAAAATCATACAATTATTAATGACAAAAGAAAATGTAACTAGGGAATAGAGTAGTACAGTAAGAGGGTGTTTGTTTCCAGGCACTTATTAGTCTAGGGACTTAAAAAAATCCCTATAAGTCCTATCTAAACCAAACAGAAAGACCTTATAGAGACTTAAATGGGCATTTGGGACTTATGAAATAAGACTCAAGGAGGGACTTATAAGAATTTATAGTTGTAATATGGTCTTATAAAGATTTATAAGTTCCAGGAACCAAACAGGTAAGGACTTTTTAGGAATTTGAGACTTATAAGTTGGGACTAAAAAAAGTTTCTAGGACTTATGAACCAAACAGGGCCTAATAACTAAGCTACTGGAGTAGTTCCGGAGGAAAGACCCAGGTTAGCTCCTCCGGCTTCGCTAAGCCTAGGTATATGTTGTACCAATTGAAATTATTCCTCTCGGCACTTACACTTTGGGGTCTCATATCAAATAAATCATCTGAGTCAACAAAATAGATGGCACCTTTTCCTGTCTCCCTGCTGATGCTTATGCAAGCAGCAGAGATAGACTTGCTGAATCGTCTGCTCATGAAAAGCACCTGGTCCTTTAGCCCGTCCTTCACCGGCACCCACATGGCTTCGCTCATGTTGGCTTCGAAAACCTCTACCTTGTGAGTGAACTGTAATGACGATACCACTTGTCGCCTTACCATGAGCAGCTTTCCACGCGACTCCACCAAGTACCACATGGTTTGGATGTCATGCTCCATGGACTCGTCAACAACAATATATTGGATTCCTAGAGGAACCATGTCCTCCTCGGTCATCTTGGTCAAGTCATCATCTGTGTCATCGTCCTCTGCGTTGTCGTCTTCGTCGTCGCCATCATCATCATTCTCGTACTCGTCCTCACAGTCGCTGTTATCATCATCACCATCATCATCCTTATCATCATCATCATCCTCATCATCATCCTCATCGTCGTTGTCGTGAGGATCATCATCATCATCAAAGTCGCCGTCGTCGTCATCATCATCATCATCTATGCCATCATAGTCAAAACCTTCTCTGATGACACACTCGCCACCAGTAATCATGGGTACGCCGCTATCATCCAAGGTGATGTCAAGGAAGACGAGACCCTCATCCTTGGTGATCCCATAAAGTCTGTCTCCAAGAAATACAATGTTGACGATGTTGACGAGGGGAGCTGCATAAGACTTGGGCAACCACACGCCCTTCCCAAGCCGGGTTAAGATGATGGGGCAACTGCGATGGTTGGTCATGACAGCAATAACGTCATCTGGGGTCGACCGCAACAACACCTTGCGGATCTCGAAAAGCTCCGAAACATGACCGATGGCAGCGTCCAGCTCGGGGAGCGTCCAGTTCGGATCAGGATGATGGTAATGATGGGAAGGGCAATATGAGTTCTGAATCTGATGTTGTCATGGATGCTGCTGATAAGAACAGAAAGAGGGCACAACATATGAAGCACTCGGTGAACAACGAAGCAAACAGTTCCGGTCCTGGGATGATGTTAGCTCTAACCTCTTCGCTAGCTATACCACAGAGCCCGAGAAGCAAGCAAGACCCAAAGAGAGCCAAGAAAAACATAGATGCAGCGGATGAGGACTTGCAGAAAGGTGTCGGTCATGGCAATACCGTCACTTCTTTGGCGGGCTCCTTCGAGGAGCGCCACCGAGCCCAATGAGTGTGCTATGCTGGAACTGCCGAGGCGCGGGTAAACCTGCGGCAGTTCAAGAGCTTCACGAATTCGTGAGGAAGTTTACCCCTACCCTACTTTGTATTGTTGAGACACAGATAGATGGTCGAAGGGTAGAAGCTATGGCTAGCTCGATAGGCTATGATAATTCCTATGCTGTTGATAGTCAGGGAAGGAGTGGTGGAATTGGCTTATTTTGGAACAATGCAATAGAAGTTGAGATTCTCGGTTATTCGTGCTATCACCTTGATGTTTCAGTTGTAGAACAAGGAGAGGAACCATGGAGGGTGACGTGTATCTATGGGGAGGCGCAGACCCATCTTAGACACCAAACATGGACTGTACTAAAAAACATCAGTACTTTAAATAGCCTTCCATGGTTATGCATAGGTGATTTCAATGAAGTTTTACGTCCAAGCGAGCATGAGGGTGTAGGGGAACGAAGTAATGCACAAATCCATGCTTTCAGAGATACGGTTGATGTTTGCATGTTGCTTGATTTGGGCTATAAGGGCTGTTTCTGGACGTTTGAAAAGAAAGTGACTGGTGGTTCATTTACTCGATGCCATTTGGACAGGGTGTTGGTAAATTCAGACTGGTTGGCGAGATTCCCGTCAGACTCTATTACACACGAGGTTGCGACGTCATCGGACCATATGGCTTTGCTTCTGGATTTTGGCCGAGCTAAGGGCGAAAGGGCAAAAGGGAGTTTAGATACGAGACTATGTGGGAGACTCATGCGAGCTTGAGAGATATGCTGATCCAAAGCTGGGAAACCGAAGTTCCTTGCAACTCGGTAGATGATATAAGAATCAAGATCAAGAACCAGTCTCGAGGACTTGACAGATGGAGTAATGACACGTTCGGAAGCGTGAGGAAGGAAATCAAGCATTTAAAGAAAATGTTAGAAGAGCTACAGTCCGATCCTCTCCGGACGGGGCCGTCACATGTTGAACTCAAAAAAAATGAACGTCTCATTGAAATGTATCACCATGAGGAGATAATGTGGCGCCGGAAGGCGAGGATAGATTGGCTGAGGGCAGGTGACAAGAACACCAAAATTTTCCATTTGTGAGCAAGTTTGAGGAGGAAGAAAAATATGATAAAAGCCTTACATAATTCCTTGGGAGCAATTGTAGTAGATCCAGATGAGCTCAAATCCATGGTAAATAATTTTTACCAAACGCTATATACTTCCGAGGAGATACAGGGGATGGATGAAGTGCTTACTCATGTGCCAAGGAAAGTGTCAGAAGAGATGAATGCTATGTTAAATGCGGAATACACTAAGGAAGAGGTGAAAACAACACTATTCCAAATGTTCCCGATGAAGGCACCGGGGCCAAATGGTTTCCCGGCACATTTTTATCAGCGCCATTGGGATATATGTGGGGATGATGTAACAAGGGTGGTGCTGAAAATAGTCCATGGAGAAGAGAGCCCAAAAGGTATTAATGACACCGTTCTTGTTCTAATACCGAAGGTAATAAACCCCACCCTCCTTTCCCAATTTAGGCCCATAAGCTTATGCAACATTATGTATAAAATTGCCTCTAAAGTGGTGGCCAACAGACTGAAGCTAGTTCTACCAGACATAATTTCGGATGAACAGTCTGCTTTTGTTCCGGGGAGGCTTATCACAGATAACATCATATGTGCATACGAGTGCTTGCATTTCATGAAGAGGTCTAAAGCTAAGACTAACAATTATTGTGCTCTCAAATTGGATATGATGAAGGCTTATGACAGATTGGAGTGGCCTTATTTGAGGGCTACTATGAACAAGCTTGGCTTTTCTCATCGATGGATTAATACAGTTATGGGCATGGTCTCTTCAGTGTCCTTTTCTGTTCTTTTTAATGGTGATAAGCTTGATTCTTTCAGACCAACCAGAGGTATCCGACAGGGAGACCCAATTTCCCCTTACTTATTCTTGATTGCAGCAGAGGGCCTTTCGTGCCTCCTAAAATCCAGTACACAGTCATCAATTGCAGGTATTAAGGTGGCCCCAACCGCCCCAACTATAAACCACCTTTTGCTTGCAGATGACAACCTGTTGCTTTTTAAGGCTAATGTTGAGGGGTCAGTTGCAGTGTCAAACCTGTTGGAAACATATTGTAAGGCTTCCAGGCAATGTATCAATCATGACAAGTCATCCATCTTCTTTATCCGGGGCTATCCAGGCTCTATGAGGGAAGCAATAAAAAACTCCTTGCAGGTGCACAATGAGTCCTTAAGTGAGCGTTATTTGGGCATGCCAACGGACGTAGGACACTCCAAGAATGGGACGTTCAAGTACTTGAGAGGCCGGGTGTGGGAGAAGGTTAAAGGTTGGATGGAAAAATTACTTTCTGCTGCCGGTAAAGAAGTGTTGATCAAGGCAGTTGCGCAAGCAATTCCGGTTTACTCTATGTCATGCTTCCGTCTTCCTAGAGGGTTATGTGACAATATATTTGCCATCATTAGGCAATTTTGGTGGGGGAGTAAGTGATGGAAATATGCCCTAGAGGCAATACTAAAGTTGTTATTTGTATTTCCTTATATCATGATAAATGTTTATTATTCATGCTATAATTGTATTAACCGGAAACTTAGTACATCTGTGAATACATAGACAAACAGAGTGTCACTAGTATGCCTCTACTTTACTAGCTCGTTGAATCAAAGATGGTTAAGTTTCATAGCCATAGACATGAGTTGTCATTTGATTAACGGGATCACATCATTAGAGAATGATGTGATTGACTTGGCCCATTCCGTTAGCTTAGCACTTGATCGTTTAGTATGTTGCTATTGCTTTCTTCATGACTTATATATGTTCCTATGACTATGAGATTATGCAACTCCCGAATACCGGAGGAACACCTTGTGTGCTATCAAACGTCACAACGTAATTGGGTGATTATAAAGGTGCTCTACAGGTGTCTCCAATGGTACTTGTTGAGTTGGCATAGATCGAGATTAGGATTTGTCACTCCGATTGTCAGAGAGGTATCTCTGGGCCCTCTCGGTAATGCACATCACTATAAGCCTGCAAGCAATGCAACTAATGAGTTAGTTGCGGGATGATGCATTACAGAACGAGTAAAGAGACTTGCCAGTAATGAGATTGAACTAGGTATTCAGATACCGACGATCGAATCTCGGGCAAGTAACATACCGATGACAAAGGGAATAACGTATGTTGTTATGCGGTTTGACCGATAAAGATCTTCGTAGAATATGTAGGAGCCAATATGAGCATCTAGGTTCCGCTATTGGTTATTGACCGGAGATGAGTCTCGGTCATGTCTACATAGTTCTCGAACCTGTAGGGTCCGCACGCTTAACGTTTGGTGACGATCGGTATTATGAGTTTATGTGGTTTGACGTACCAAAGGTTGCTCGGAGTCCCGGATGAGATCAGGTACATGACGAGGAGTCTCAAAATGTTCGAGACGTAAAGATCGATATATTGGAAGGCTATATTCGGACATCGGAAAGGTTCTGAGTGGTTCGAGTTTTTATCGGAATACTAGAGAGTTACAGGAATTCGCCGGGGAGTATATGGGCCTTATTGGGCTTTAGGGGGGAGAGAGAGAGGGGCTGCCTAGGGCAGGCCGTGCGCCCCCAAGGCCTAGTACAAATTGGACTAGGGGGAGGGGCGGCGCCCCCTCCTTCCTTCTCTTCTCTCTTCCCCTTCCTTCTCTCCAACTCCTACTACTTGGAAGGGGGGTAATCCTACTCCCTATGGGAGTAGGACTCCCCAGGGCGCGCCATAGTAGAGGGCCGGCCCCCCCTCCTCCACTCCTTTATATACGGGGGAGGGGGCACCCCGTAGACACACAAGTTGATCATTGATCTTTTAGCCATGTGCGATGCCCCCTTCCACCATATTCCACCTCGGTCATATCGTTGCAGTTCTTAGGTGAAGCCTTGCACCGGTAGCTTCATCATCACCATCATCACGCCGTCGTGCTGACGAATCTCTCCCTTGAAGCTCTACTGGATCGTGAGTTCGTGGGACGTCACCGAGCCAAACATGCGCAGATCGCGGAGGTGCCGTACGTTTGGTACTAGGATCGGTTGATCATGAAGACGTACGACTACATCAACCGCGTTGTCATAACGCTTCCGCTTACGGTCTACGAGGGTATGTGGACAACACTCTTCCCTCTTGTTGCTATGCATCACCATGATCTTGCGTGTACGTAAGATTTTTTTTGAAATTACTATGTTCCCCAACAGTGGCATCCGAGCCAGGTTTATGTGTAGATGTTATATGCACGAGTAGAACACAAGTGAGTTGTGGGCGATACTAGTCATATTGCTTACCAGAATGTCATACTTTGATTCGGCAGTATTGTTGGATGAAGCAGCCCGGATCGACATTATGCGTACGCTTACGCGAGACTGGTTCTACCAACGTGCTTCGCACACAGGTGGCTGGCGGGTGTCAGTTTCTCCAACTTTAGTTGAATCGAGTGTGGCTACGCCCGGTCCTTGTTGAAGGTTAAAACAGCACATACTTGACGAAATATCGTTGTGTTTTTGATGCGTAGGTAAGAACGGTTCTTGCACAGCCCGTAGCAGCCACGTAAAACTTGCAACAACAAAGTAGAGGGCGTCTAACTTGTTTTTGCAGGGCATGTTGTGATGTGATATGGTCAAGACATGATGCTATATTTTATTGTATGAGATGATCATGTTTTGTAACAGAGTTATCGGCAACTGGCAGGAGCCATATGGTTGTCGCTTTATTGTATGAAATGCAATCGCCATGTAATTCCTTTACTTTATCACTAAGCGGTAGCGATAGTCGTAGAAGCAATAGTTGATGAGATGACAACGATGCTACGATGGAGATCAAGGTGTCGCGCCGGTGACAATGGTGATCATGACGGTGCTTTGGAGATGGAGATCAAAGGCACAAGATGATGATGGCCATATCATATCACTTATATTGATTTCATGTGATGTTTACTTTATGCATCTTATTTTTCTTAGTTCGATGGTAGCATTATAAGATGATCTCTCACTAAATTTCAAGGTACAAGTGTTCTCCCTGAGTATGCACCGTTGCGACAGTTCTTCGTGCTGAGACACCATGTGATGATCGGGTGTGATAAGCTCTACGTTCACATACAACGGGTGCAAGCCAGTTTTGCACACGCAGAATACTCGGGTTAAACTTGACGAGCCTAGCATATGCAGATATGGCCTCAGAACTCTGGAGACCGAAAGGTCGAGCGTGAATCATATAGAAGATATGATCAACATAGTCATGTTCACCATTGAAAACTACTCCATCTCACATGGTGATCAGACATGGTTTGGTTGATATGGATCACGTGATCATTTAGATGACTAGAGGGATGCCTATCTAAGTGGGAGTTCTTAAGTAATATGATTAATTGAGCTTTAATTTATCATGAACTTAGTCCTGGTAGTATTAGCATATCTATGTTATGGATCAATAGCTAGCGATGTAGCTCCCCGTTTATTTTTGATATGTTCCTAGAGAAAAATGAGTTGAAAGATGTTAGTAGCAAAGATGCGGACTAGCTCCATGATCTGAGGATTATCCTCATTGCTGCACAGAAGTATTATGTCCTTGATGCACCGCTGGGTGACAGAACTATTGTAGGAGCAGATGCAGATGTTATGAACGTTTTGAGAAAATCTCGGTATGATGACTACTTGATAGTTTAATGCACCATGTTTTACGGCTTAGAACCGGGGCATCAAAAATGTTTTGAACACCACGGAGCATATAAGATGTTCCAAGAGATGAAATTGGTATTTCATACTCATGCCCGTGTTGAGAGGTATGAGACCTCTAACAGTATTTTGCCTACAAGATGGAGGAGAATAGCTCAACTAGTGAGCATGTGCTCAGATTGTCTGGGTAGTACAATTTCTTGAATCAAGTGGGAGTTAATCTTCCAGATAAGATAGTAATTGACGAAGTTCTCTATTCACTATCGCCAAGTTACTAGAACATCGTGATGAACTGTAATATGTAAGGGATGATGAAAACAATTCCCAAGCTCTTCGCGATGCTAAAATCGGCGAAGGTAGAAATCAAGAAAAAATCAAGTGTTGATGGTTCACAAGATCACTAGTTTCAAGAAAAAGGGCAAAGGGAAGAAGGGGAACTTCAAGAAGAACGACAAGCAAGTTGCTGCTCAAGTGAAGAAGCCCAAGTCTGGACCTAAACCTGAGACTAAGTGCATCTACTGCAAAGGGACTGGTCACTGGAAGCGGAACTGCCCCAAGTATTTGGCGGATAAGAAGGATGGCAAAGCGAACAAAGCTATATTTGATATACATATTATTGATGTGTACTTTACTAGTGTTTATAGCAACCCCTCGGTATTTGATACTGGTTCAGTTGCTAAGAGTAGTAACTCAAAACGGGAGTTGCAGAATGAACAGAGACTAGTTAAGCGTGAAGTGACGATGTGTGTTGGAAGTGGTTCCAAGATTGATATGATCATCATCGCACACTACCTATACTTTCGGGATTAGTGTTGAACCTAAATAAATGTTATTTGGTGTTTGCGTTAAGCATGAATATGATTTGATCGTGTTTATTGCAATATGTTTATTCATTTAAAAATCAAAGAATAATTGTTATTCTGTTTACATGAATAAAACCTTCGAACACATAATTTTCTCCTGAAAGCACAAGCTCCTAGGCGACTATAAGGCGATCTTGCGCCGGTGGCCAATCTGGCCCCGGCGGCCACCTCTCCTGTCGGCGGCCACTCCGGCCTCGGCAACCACCACTGAAGATGGCTCCTTTTGCCCTCAACTTTGACCGTGGCAGAAAGTTTCAAGCAGATATGAGAACCAAGTTTGGGCATCCAGTGGTGTTTTCTCCTGGCTTTCGTCAACAAGAATTCATCTTGGTGGTTTCTTTCTGCCGCTAAACCTTCAAGCTTGATGTGCACACGGTTAGTGTCTCTCTCCTGGCCATGTTTGGTGGTTATGCTCAAGGTTTTAGGGTTCGACACTTGAGGGATAGAACTTTCAAGTTCTCGGTTGCTTCTAAGTCTGTGGGTTTTGAGATTTACAACAATGGTAGAATTGTTGAGCAAGATTTTGAGGCCGTGTTTAGTTTGTGGAATTATGGTGGGCCAAATTGGTTTAGAGAAGAACTAGATTTTTTACAAAGAACTTGATAATGAGTGGACCTTGGTGGGTAGGCATGGAAAAGCTGTCGCCAACAACTCCGGCGATCGCCGGAGCTACAACACGGTGGTCAGAAACGGTCGATCTATTTTTGAGCGTTTATCAGGTCCCATTCAATCCAATGTCAATCAAGGGGAATCTTTGAATTCGCCCTCTCTTAACTCTAAGTGTAATGGGTCACTTAACCAGCCACAAATGTCTCAACGTCCTGCCCCTCGCACGTACGTAGTGTGTTTTGCATGTGGAGGTCAAGGTCACTTTGCACGTAACTGCATGGTTCCAAAGCTGCCTGGGCCATGGCCTTTTCTACAGTTTGACTCTTTCCCGAGCCCACCCGAGCAGGCCTGGGCTGATTGTGCGGTGGAGGCCTGGTTCAAATGTGTCGGCCCAGCTCCACCGATTAGGCAGGTCTCGTCATTTATGGAGCTGGTCAAGGACCTCTTTCCAAATTTCCAACCGCGACTGCAGGCTGCCTCCTCGCATTCCTCTGTTCTTACCAACTCTGCCTCCACCTCTGTTTCTGCCTCGACAAGCTCACCGTCTTCTTCAGCATCGGCGGAGCGGGCATTGGTGGTCCGTTCGTCGGAAGCTTCAGCCTCGGCCATGGCCAACATCCCCATCGACCCGGCTCCCTTCGTTCCTCATGGGTTCCAGGTTTTCGAGGTGGCTGGGCGTACTGGGGTTTCGAGGGCAATCTTGTCGCATCGTCCAAGAAGGCACGAGGACTGGGCGATTGCAACCATTCAACCACATCCAAATGAGGTATTTTTTCCCAATGTTAGAGAAGTTCTTGAGGAGTTCTTTCAAGGTGTTGAAGAGGTGGGGTTCAGAGAAATCCATCCATGTCCTTTTGGGGAGGCGTATGTTCAGTTTCTACATGTTAGGGATAGGGATCGTCTCATCAGGCAAAGTCCTCACCCATTTGGAGATGTTTTGATCACTTTCACTAAGCACAATCAAGGTAGGAATTGGCGCGGACTGCATTTCAATAGAACCTGCTGGTTACTGTTTGTGGGTGTCCCTTTTGACTACTGCAACACTAAGGACATTGCAGCTGCCATTGCCAAGTGGGGAAGAATAATTAGTTGGGAGAGGGAGGATGCTCTCAAAGGTAAGATCCTAGTGAAGGCCAAAGTTACTGAGCTCATTGATATTCCTAAAAGCATCAGGTGGTCTGAAGGAGAGTGCTTTGAGGAGGAATCATGGACTAGTTCAGTTGAGGTTTTGTTAGAAGAAATGCTGGGAGGTGGCCTTGCTGATGAGGATCCTATGCCACCCCCTGGAGTGCACCCACACCCTATTCCACAGCATGCCAATGATTTCCCATGTTTCCATCCTGCTCCAATTCATAATGAGCCAGCACAACAGGATGATTGGGATGACTGGGAAGAGCAGGAAGAGCAAGGCCATTGGGCATTCCCTCAGGCAAATATTCCACAACCACAACCACCTCAGCAACAAGTGGAGATGCCAGTTTTACAAGAGGATGGTTGTAACGCCCCGAGACCGATGTGCCAGGTGTCTTCCAGTTATTCACTGTTGTTGCCTTGTCATTGCTTGCGTGTCATGCATTCCATATCATGCCATCATGTGCATTTCATTTGCATACATGTTCGTCTCATGCATCTGAGCATTTTCCCCGTTGTCCGTTTTGCATTCCGGCACTCCTATGTCCTTCGGTGTCCCTTTCTACCTCTTTTCGTGTGTGGGAGCTAAATGTTTTCGGATTGGACTGAGACTTGTCATGCGGCCTTGGTTTACTACCAGTAGATCGCCTGTCAAGTTTCGTACCATTTGGACTTCGTTTGATACTCCAACGGTTAACTGAGGGACCGAAAAGGCCTCGTGTGTGTTGCAGCCCAACACCCCTCCAAAGCGGCACAAAACCCACCTAAACTTCCTCCATCATCTAGACCGTTCGATCACGATCGCGTGGCCGAAAACCGCACCTCATTTGGAGCTTCCTAGCTCCCTCTACCTCTATAAATAGACCGCCCATTCCAAATCCCGGGTCTCTTCCCCCGAAACCCTAGCAGATCCCTCCCCGCGCCGCCGGACATGTCCGCCCGGTGGCCGGACACGTCCAACCGCCCGCCGCAGTGAATCAGGAGATGCCACCTGTCCATGCCGCCGTTCCCACTCCGCCGGGCCCGAGACGCCCAGATCTGGCCCTCCAGGCCCATCCCACCGCCGCCGCCCGCGCCCGGGGAATCCCTCCGCCCGAGGTGCGCCTCCCGCCGCCCGACTGCACCACTCGCCGCCGCCGCTTCTCCGCCACCGGCCGCGCTCCGCCGCCCTTTGCTGACCTCGCCGCCGTCCGTGCTCGCCGCTGGCCAGTTCTTCACGCGCCGCCGCAGCCCACCACCGCATCGCTGCCTCGCATCGTGCCTTGCGCCGCCACCTGCCTCGCTGGCGAACGCCGTCCGGCCGTCGCCTCGGCCTCGACTCGCCGGAGTCCACCATCGTCGAAGCTCATCGCCCTCTTCGCCGGAGTTCGGTCTAGCCGGATCCAGAGAAGAAGCGGGACCAGATCCACCAGCCCTTCGAACCAAACGTCCGCGCCGTCCCCGGATCTCTTTGTCCCGGAACCTCCTCGTCCAATTTTTCCCGCAAGGTCTAAAATTCCACTAAGTCCCAGTATTTTTATGCATACTTCATCGCATCATAACTCTGCACCCGTTGCTCCGATTCATGCGTGTAGCATATCAAAATGTTCGCATCGACGAGTAAATCATTTCATCTCATTGCATCATTTTCATTTGACCTCATCTTGATGCCCAAAATGTCGTTGGAAGAGGGCCATGTGATGATTATGTCAGATGTGTTTCGGCAAATGCACTTTTGTCATTTTTTCCATGATTAATGTGTGCATGCTATGATCCTGAGCTCTACATGTGTTTTGTTATATGGCATGCCATCTCTACAGGGGTGTATGCCATTTATTTTTGTGATCTTCGTGGTGACTAGCACAAGCATGCAAAGTAGCTTACTCAATGATGCTGATTTCAGGGACTTAGAATTTCACTAAGTCCTTGCCCTGTCATTATTTTTATGCCATATGCTCATGTTGTTTCCTAGTGATCCGTGCCTATTTCGGGCATGATCAGTAAGGATGTTTTCTAGATATTGTTGTGCTCTATCCAACCGTGTATTTTTTTGTAATTATGGAGCACCCTAGCTTGAGTCAATCGAGCTCTACTTTTGCTATAAAATGTTCCTGGCAGATTGTTAACATGTTTAGCAATTTTTTCGAGCTTGTTGTAGTTGATCTGTGCATTCTATGTTGTTGTTCTCACCATGTCTAGCTTCTATGCCATGTCTACTTGCTGGGTGTATGCTTAGATTATCATGCCATGCTTTGTAGTGAGTGCATTGAGCTCGTAAACATGCCTACTTGTTAACTGTTTTGCATGCTCCAGTTTTTCACTATGTCTGAATCTGTTTATGTGTTTGCTATGTTCACATGCTTGCAATTGTTTTTTCTGATCCCTTTTGGCTCATGGACACTAAGGGACTTTTGTTGTATGCTTTGAGTAGCTTCATGCCATGCCTTGCTTTTCCATGATATGTTCCTGTAGCATGTAGTTATCGTGCTCTAAACATTGCTTCCCGAGGATAAATTCCTGACATGCTGTCAATTTCACAAAGTCTGAAACCTGTTATCTTTTGCTCTTTTGGCATGCTTGTTTGAACCTGTTAATGAGTGAATTAGCCGTAGCTCAGTGTTCTGAAGGAAATATGCCCTAGAGGCAATAATAAAGTTATTATTTATTTCCTTGTATCATGATAAATGGTTATTATTCATGCTAGAATTGTATTAACTGGAAACATAATACATGTGTGAATACATAGACAAACAGAGTGTCACTAGTATGCCTCTACTAGACTAGCTCGTTAATCAAAGATGGTTATGTTTCCTAACCATGAACAAAGAGTTGTTATTTGATTAACGAGGTCACATCATTAGTTGAATGATCTGATTGATATGACCCATTCCATTAGCTTAGCACCCGATCGTTTAGTATGTTGCTATTGCTTTCTTCATGACTTATACATGTTCCTATGACTATGAGATTATGCAACTCCTGTTTGCCGGAGGAACACTTTGGGTGCTACCAAACGTCACAACGTAACTGGGTGATTATAAAGGAGCATTATAGGTGTCTCCAAAGGTACATGTTGGGTTGGCGTATTTCGAGATTGGGATTTGTCACTCCGACAGTCGGAGAGGTATCTCTGGGCCCTCTCGGTAATACACATCACATAAGCCTTGCAAGCATTGTAGCTAAGATGTTAGTTGTGAGATGATGTATTACGGAACGAGTAAAGAGACTTGCCGGTAACGAGATTGAACTAGGTATTGGATACCGATGATCGAATCTCGGGCAAGTAACATACCGATGACAAAGGGAACAACATATGTTGTTATGCGGTCTGACCGATAAAGATCTTCGTAGAATATGTAGGAGCCAATATGGGCATCCAGGTCCCGCTATTGGTTATTGACCGAAGACATGTCTCGGTCATGTCTACATTGTTCTCGAACCGTAGGGTCCGCACGCTTAACGTTACGATGACAGTTATTATGAGTTTATGCATTTTGATGTACCGAAGGTTGTTCGGAGTCCCGGATGTGATCACGGACATGACGAGGAGTCTCGAAATGGTTGAGACATAAAGATTGATATATTGGAAGCCTATATTTGGATATTGGAAGTGTTCCGGGTGAAATCGGGATTTTACCGGATTACCGGGAGGTTACCGGAACCCCCCCGGGAGCCATATGGGCCATCATGGGCCCTAGTGGAAAGGAGAAAAGGGGCAGCCCATAGGTGGCCGCGCGCCCCCCTTCCCTTAGTCCTATTAGGACTAGGAGAAGGGGCCGGCCCCCTCTCTCTCTCTTTCCCCCTTTGGGAAACCTAGTCCAACTATGATTGGGGGGGGGAGTCCTACTCCTAGTAGGAGTAGGACTCCTCCTGCGCCCTCTCCCTGGCCGGCGCACCCCTCCCCCTTGGCTCCTTTATATACGGAGGCAGGGGGCACCTCTAGACACACAAGTTGATCCTTGGTGATCGTTCCTTAGCCGTGTGCGGTGCCCCCTGCCACCATATTCCACCTCGGTCATATCGTTGTAGTGCTTAGGCGAAGCCCTGCGTCGGTAGAACATCAAGATCCTCACCACACCGTCGTGCTGACAGAACTCTTCCTTGACGCTTTGCTGGATCGGAGCCCGAGGATCGTCATCGAGCTGAACGTGTGCTAAGAACTCGGAGGTGCCGGAGTAACGGTGCTTGGATCGGTTGGATCGGGAAGACGTACGACTACTTCCTCTACGTTGTGTGATCGCTTCCGCAGTCGGTCTGCGTTGGTACGTAGACAACACTCTCCCCTCTCATTGCTATGCATCACCATGATCTTGCGTGTGCGTAGGAATTTTTTTGAAATTACTACGTTCCCCAACAGTGGCATCCGAGCCTGGTTTTATGGTTTGATGTTATTTGCACGAGTAGAACACAAGTGAGTTGTGGGCGATACAAGTCATACTGCCTACTAGCATGTCATACTTTGGTTCGGCGGTATTGTTGGACGAGACGACCCGGACCAACATTACGCGTACGCTTACGCGAGACCGGTTCCCTTGACGTGCTTTGCACATAGATGGCTTGCAGGCGACTGTCTCTCCAACTTCAGTTGAACCGAGTGTGGCTACGCCCGGTCCTTGAGAAGGTTAAAACGGAGTCTATTTGAAAAACTATCGTTGTGGTTTTGATGCGTAGGTGAGATGAGTTCTTCCTTAAGCCCGTAGAAGCCATGTAAAACTTGCAACAACAAAGTAGAGGACGTCTAACTTGTTTTTGCAGGGCATGTTGTGATGTGATATGGTCAAGGCATGATGCTAAATTTTATTGTATGAGATGATCATGTTTTGTAACCAAGTTATCGGCAACTGGCAGGAGCCATATGGTTGTCGCTTTATTGTATGCAATGCAATCGCGATGTAATGCTTTACTTTATTACTAAGCGGTAGTGATAGTCATGGAAGCATAAGATTGGCGAGACGACAACGATGCTACGATGGAGATCAAGGTGTCGCGCCGGTGACGATGGTGATCATGACGGTGCTTCGGAGATGGAGATCACAAGCACAAGATGAGGATGGCCATATCATATCACTTATATTGATTGCATGTGATGTTTATCCTTTTATGCATCTTATCTTGCTTTGATTGACGGTAGCATTATAAGATGATCTCTCACTAAATTATCAAGAAGTGTTCTCCCTGAGTATGCACCGTTGCCAAAGTTCGTCGTGCCCAGACACCACGTGATGATCGGGTGTGATAAGCTCTACGTCCATCTACAACGGGTGCAAGCCAGTTTTGCACACGCAGAATACTCAGGTTAAACTTGACGAGCCTAGCATATGTAGATATGGCCTTGGAACACGGAGACCGAAAGGTCGAGCGTGAATCATATAGTAGATATGATCAACATAACGATGTTCACCATTGAAAACTACTCCATCTCACGTGATGATCGGTTATGGTTTAGTTGATTTGGATCACGTGATCACTTAGAGGATTAGAGGGATGTCTATCTAAGTGGGAGTTCTTAAGTAATTTGATTAACTGAACTTGATCTCTCACTAAATTATAAAGGTTCTCCCTGAGTATGCACCGTTGCCAAAGTTCGTCGTGCCCAGACACCACGTGATGATCGGGTGTGATAAGCTCTACGTCCATCTACAACGGGTGCAAGCCAGTTTGCACACATAGAATACTCAGGTTAAACTTGACGAGCCTAGCATATTCATATATGGCCTCGGAACACTGAGACCGAAAGGTCGAGCGTGAATCATATAGTAGATATGATCAACATAGTGATGTTCACCATTGAAAACTACTCCATCTCACGTGATGATCGGTTATGGTTTAGTTGATTTGGATCACGTGATCACTTAGAGATTAGAGGGATGTCTATCTAAGTGGGAGTTCTTAAGTAATATGATTAATTGAACTTAAATTTATCATGAACTTAGTACCTGATAGTATCTTGCTTGTTTATGTTGATTGTAGATAGATGGCTTGTTGTTCCGTTGAATTTTAATGCGTTCCTTGAGAAAGAAAAGTTGAAAGATGATGGTAGCAATTACACGGACTGGGTCCGTAACTTGAGGATTATCCTCATTGCTGCACAGAAGAATTACGTCCTGGAAGCACCGCTGGGTGCCAGGCCTGCTGCTGGAGCAACACCAGATGTTATGAACGTCTGGCAGAGCAAAGCTGATGACTACTCGATAGTTCAGTGTGCCATGCTTTACGGCTTAGAATCGGGACTTCAACGACGTTTTGAACGTCATGGAGCATATGAGATGTTCCAGGAGTTGAAGTTAATATTTCAAGCAAATGCCCGGATTGAGAGATATGAAGTCTCCAATAAGTTCTATAGCTGCAAGATGGAGGAGAACAGTTCTGTCAGTGAGCATATACTCAAAATGTCTGGGTATAATAATCACTTGATTCAAATTGGGAGTTAATCTTCCAGATGATTGCGTCATTGACAGAATTCTCCAATCACTGCCACCAAGCTACAAGAGCTTCGTGATGAACTATAATATGCAAGGGATGAAACAAGACTATTCCCGAGCTCTTCGCAATGCTGAAAGCTGCGGAGGTAGAAATCAAGAAGGAGCATCAAGTGTTGATGGTTAACAAGACCACTAGTTTCAAGAAAAAGGGCAAAGGGAAGAAGAAGGGGAACTTCAAGAAGAACGGCAAACAAGTTGCTGCTCAGGAGAAGAAACCCAAGTCTGGACCTAAGCCTGAAACTGAGTGCTTCTACTGCAAGCAGACTGGTCACTGGAAGCGGAACTGCCCCAAGTATTTGGCGGATAAGAAGGATGGCAAGGTGAACAAAGGTATATGTGATATACATGTTATTGATGTGTACCTTACTAGAGCTCGCAGTAGCACCTGGGTATTTGATACTGGTTCTGTTGCTAATATTTGCAACTCGAAACATGGACTACGGATTAAGCGACACTGGCAAAGGACGAGGTGACGATGCGCGTGGGAAACGGTTCCAAAGTCGATGTGATCGCGGTCGGCACGCTACCTCTACATCTACCTTCGGGATTAGTATTAGACCTAAATAATTGTTATTTGGTGCCAGCGTTGAGCATGAACATTATATCTGGATCTTGTTTGATGCGAGACGGTTATTCATTTAAATCAGAGAATAATGGTTGTTCTATTTATATGAGTAATATCTTTTATGGTCATGCACCCTTGAAGAGTGGTCTATTTTTATGAATCTCGATAGTAGTATACACATATTCATAATGTTGAAGCCAAAAGATGCAGAGTTGATAATGAAAGTGCAACTTATTTGTGGCACTGTCGTTTAGGTCATATCGGTATAAAGCGCATGAAGAAACTCCATACTGATGGACTTTTGGAACCACTTGATTATGAATCACTTGGTACTTGCGAACCGTGCCTCATGGGCAAGATGACTAAAACACCGTTCTCCGGTACTATGGAGAGAGCAACAGATTTGTTGGAAATCATACATACGATGTATGTGGTCCGATGAATATTGAGGCTCGTGGCGGATATCGTTATTTTCTCACCTTCACAGATGATTTAAGAAGATATGGGTATATCTACTTAATGAAACATAAGTCTGAAACATTTGAAAAGTTCAAAGAATTTCAGAGTGAAGTTGAAAATCATCGTAACAAGAAAATAAAGTTTCTACGATCTGATCGTGGAGGAGAATATTTGAGTTACGAGTTTGGTGTACATTTGAAACAATGCGGAATAGTTTCGCAACTCACGCCACCCGGAACACCACAGCGTAATGGTGTGTCCGAACGTCGTAATCGTACTTTACTAGATATGGTGCGATCTATGATGTCTCTTACTGATTTACCGCTATCGTTTTGGGGTTATGCTTTAGAGACGGCTGCATTCACAGTTAAATAGGGCACCATCAAAATCCGTTGAGACGACGCCTTATGAACTATGGTTTGGCAAGAAACCAAAGTTGTCGTTTCTTAAAGTTTGGGGCTGCGATGCTTATGTGAAAAAGCTTCAACCTGATAAGCTCGAACCCAAATCGGAGAAATGTGTCTTCATAGGATACCCAAAGGAGACTGTTGGGTACACCTTCTATCACAGATCCGAAGGCAAGACATTCGTTGCTAAGAATGGATCCTTTCTAGAGAAGGAGTTTCTCTCGAAAGAAGTGAGTGGGAGGAAAGTAGAACTTGACGAGGTAACTGTACCTGCTCCCTATTGGAAAGTAGTACATCACAGAAAACTGTTTCTGCGACACCTACACCAATAAGTGAGGAAGTTAATGATAATGATCATGAAACTTCAGAACAAGATACTACTGAACCTCGTAGATCAACCAGAGTAAGATCCGCACCAGAGTGGTACGGTAATCCTTCTGGAAGTCATGCTACTAGATCATGATGAACCTACGAACTATGAAGAAGCGATGGTGAGCCCAGATTCCGCAAAGTGGCTTGAAGCCATGAAATCTGAGATGGGATCCATGTATGAGAACAAAGTATGGACTTTGGTTGACTTGCCCGATGATCGGCAAAGCAATTGAGAATAAATGGATCTTCAAGAAGAAGACTGACGCTGAGGTAATGTTACTGTCTACAAAGCTCGACTTGTCGCAAAAGGTTTTCGACAAGTTCAAGGGGTTGACTACGATGAGACCTTCTCACCCGTAGCGATGCTTAAGTCTGTCCGAATCATGTTAGCAATTGCCGCATTTTATGATTATGAAATTTGGCAGATGGATGTCAAAACTGCATTCCTAAATGGATTTCTGGAAGAAGAGTTGTATATGATGCAACCGGAAGGTTTTGTCGATCCAAAGGGAGCTAACAAAGTGTGCAAGCTCCAGCGATCCATTTATGGACTGGTGCAAGCCTCTCGGAGTTGGAATAAACGTTTGATAGTGTGATCAAAGCATTTGGTTTTATACAGACTTTTGGAGAAGCCTGTATTTACAAGAAAGTGAGTGGGAGCTCTGTAGCATTTCTGATATTATATGTGGATGACATATTGTTGATTGGAAATGATATAGAATTTCTGGATAGCATAAAAGTATATTTGAATAAGAGTTTTTCAATGAAAGACCATGGTGAAGCTGCTTATATATTGGGCATCAAGATCTATAGAATAGATCGAGACGCTTAATTGGACTTTCACAAAGCACATACCTTGACAAAGTTTTGAAGAAGTTCAAAATGGATCAAGCAAAGAAAGGGTTATTGTTGTGTTACAAGGTGTGAAGTTGAGTAAGACTCAATGCCCGACCACTGCAGAAGATACAGAAAAAATGAAAGATGTTCCCTATGCTTCAGCCATAGGCTCTATCATGTATGCAATGCTGTGTACCAGACCTGATGTGTGCCTTGCTATAAGTCTAGCAGGGAGGTACCAAAGTAATCCAGGAGTGGATCACTGGACAGAACATTCTGAAATACCTAAAAAGGACGAAGGATATGTTTCTCGTTTATGGAGGTGACAAAGAGCTCGTCGTAAATGGTTACGTCGATGCAAGCTTTGTAAACGGTTACGTTGATGCAAGCTTTGACACTGATCCGGACATTCTAAATCGCAAACCGGATACGTGTTTACATTAAATGGTGGAGCTGTCAGTTGGTGCAGTTCTAAACAAAGCGTCGTGGCGGGATCTACATGTGAAGCGGAGTACATAGCTGCTTCGGAAGCAACAAACGAAGGAGTCTGGATGAAGGAGTTCATATCCGATCTAGGTGTCATACCTAGTGCATCGGGTCCAATGAAAATCTTTTGTGACAATACTGGTGCAATTGCCTTGGCAAAGGAATCCAGATTTCACAAAAAGAACCAAGCACATCAAGAGACGCTTCAATTCCATCCGGGATCTAGTCCAGGTGGGAGACATAGAGATTTGCAAGATACATACGGATCTGAATGTAGCAGACCCGTTGACTAAGCCTCTTCCACGAGCAAAACATGATCAACACCAAGGCTCCATGGGTGTTAGAATCATTACTGTGTAATCTAGATTATTGACTCTAGTGCAAGTGGGAGACTGAAGGAAATATGCCCTAGAGGCAATAATAAAGTTATTATTTATTTCCTCATATATCATGATGAATGTTTATTATTCATGCTAGAATTGTATTAACCGGAAACATAATACATGTGTGAATATATAAACAAACAGAGTGTCACTAGTATGCCTCTACTTGACTAGCTTGTTAATGAAAGATGGTTATGTTTCCTAACCATGAACAAAGAGTTGTTATTTGATTAACAAGGTCACATCATTAGTTGAATGATCTGATTGACATGACCCATTCCATCAGCTTAGCACCCGATCGTTTAGTATGTTGGTATTGCTTTCTTCATGACTTATACATGTTCCTATGACTATGAGATTATGCAACTCCCGTTTACCGGAGGAACACTTTGTGTGCTACCAAACGTCACAACGTAACTGGGTGATTATAAAGGTGCTCTACAGGTGTCTCCAAAGGTACTTGTTGGGTTGGCGTATTTCGAGATTAGGATTTGTCACTCCGAATGTCGGAGAGGTATCTCTGGGCCCTCTCGGTAATGCAGATCACATAAGCCTTGCAAGCATTACAACTAATGTGTTAGTTGTGAGATGATGTATTACGGAACGAGTAAAGAGACTTGCTGATAACGAGATTGAACTAGGTATTGGATACCGACGATCGAATCTCGGGCAAGTAACATACCGATGACAAAGGGAACCACTACAATAAATATGTCAACTTATGACCTTCTGTCAGTGACCCTCGAAGAATTGGTCATAAATTTATGACCATTTTAGACCAATTGGTCAAAAGCTGTTCAGGGGGCTCCAAACCATAAACCATTGCGACCATTTTGGTTAGAAAGGTCGTAATTTCCTTACACGAAATGGTCACAAAGCAAACAGTGCTAGTCCGCTGCCTTATTTCTAGTTGTTAATGACCAATATAGATGGTCATAGCCTTGTAGATTGTGGTGGGTTGTGATGACTAGGCGCCATCTCATCAGTTTTGCCTATGTGTCATGTCCATGTGGCAGTTTTTGCCCTAGGTTGTGAAGCAACCTATATTTCTATCATTCCCAAAATTCCCAAAAAAATCTCATAAATTCTTTGGAGCATATCTTCATCAAATATGTAAAAATCCTTCCTTGCCTAGTTCAAAACTAATTCAACAATATTCATTTTCCTATTCTGTTCACAACAACACTTTATGAAGGAAGTGCTATTTATATATTCTTGATTGCCCTCGGAATTTTTGGGCACTCTTTCCTATCCAAATCATTACCGCATGACAAAATTCAGCTCCATTTGCCTAGCAAATCTTCTTCGGCAAATTTCCAAAGTTTTTGTCCACCTAGAAGCATTGTGAAGGAAGTACCTTTTTTATATCTCTAAATGACATGAAATTTATACAGTTCCTTCATATGCCCAAATTATCACCCTCCTCTAAATTTCAGCTCAGTCAAATCATCTATGTGAGCCCAGGTTCAATTTATATTTTATGGCCAAATTGGCACGTTGCAAAGGAAGTGTTATATAGACCCCTCCTATTACCCTCAAACTTTTCGGGCACTCTTCTATACCCAAATAATTGCCACATGATAATATTCAGCTCAATTTTCCTAGTAAATCTTTCTCGGGAAATTTCCAAAGTTTCTACCTCGAGAGAAGCTTTGTGAAGTAAGTACTAGCTAGGCTTACCCAAATGATCTGAAAATTTACCAGCGCATGACCATACCAAAGTAACTTACCTACACCAATTTTGAGCTCATTTCATTCATCCAATCTCTCTCACTAGGTTTCCCAAGTTTTTGTCCATAGAAGAGCATTGTGAAGGAACTACTACTTTGGCATGTTCAAATGGTATAAATTTTCTATAATGCTTTCCTATTCCCAAATAACCATCCTCCACAAAATTTCAGCTCACTCCATTCAATATTTTGAGCCCAGCTTCAACATTCATATTTTTGTCCAGCGTGGTACTTTGCAAAGCAAGTACCACCTAGGATCCTCCTTTTGAGCTAAAAATTTGTGAAGACATTCTCCTTAGTAGATGATCATCCTCAGCCAAAACTCACGCCCATTGGCCATGTGCATTTCCCGTACCGCAAATCAAACACTTGGTTGCTAATTCATGTTTGAGCATCGATCGGTCTCCTCGTGAGAATCTTATGTTGTAATTTTCTTCCTAGCACCAACCCGGGGAGTGCCCAACCCACTAGACATGCCTAGGCCGCCCGAACACATGGCAACATTACAGTCACGCGGTGACCACGCGACGGGCATGCGAGTTTACGCGCTCTAGAGTTGGGGCCCTCGGCCACCGCCCAAACCTCGACGTATCGCCACCAAACCATGTATTTATGATTAAATAGTTCCTTATGTAACTAGAAATTATTTTTGGAAAAAATAAATAGCAAACTATGAGGCAGCTGCAGTTCAAATTTGACCCGCTTCCAGCTGAATCGGTGGAAATTTGTCTTTTTCACGAGAGGTGGATCAAATTTTTTTACACCCAACCATTTTGTCAATTGTGCATTAAATATGGCCTAGTATTTTATAAAAATAATTTGGTCCAATTTTGCAACAATTATTTGGTAGTTCCTTCACAAAAAAACCTCCTTTCGGGCACTCGAAAAATGGAAAATGGTTTTTTCGTCCAACGAAAATGAAAACTTCCTTAGGCAACATTTTTTGCCATTCCAATATGCACCCTTGTGCACAATATGAGATCATTTGAACAAACTATGCCACGAATGTGGCCATAAGATTGATCATTTGGCTTGAAAGCCATGAATCTTGTGAGATGATAGCTCATTTCTGAGAACACTTTTTTAAAATAATTGCCGTATTACAAGTTTGTTATTTTTCCTGGGAACTTGGCCACATATAATGACACAATGCGTAGGTTTCCCAATTTTTTGATTTTTTTGAATTTGTTATGCCCGTTTCAAAATGCGGTCAAAACGGCGGGCATGACCGTTCCTAGCTAGTGGTTGAATCTTGAAATTTTTTTGGTGTTTCTGTGATTAAATAGATACTTCTTTACCTAGAAATGAATTTTGGAAAAAATAAAGAGCAAACTATGAGGTAGCTACAGTTCAAATTTGACCAGCTTCCTACTGAATCGGCGGAAATTTGTCTTTTTCACCAGAGGTGGATAAAAGTTTTTGACACCCACCCATTTGGTCAATTGTGAATTAAATATGGCCTAGTATTTTATAAAATTGATTAGGTCCAATTTCTCAACAAATATATGGTAGGTCCTTCACAAAAAAACCTCATTTCGGGCACTCGGAAAATGGAAAATGTATTTTCCGTGAAAATAAAATGAAAACTCCCTTAGGCAACATTGTTTGTAATTCCAAGATGCACCTTTGTGCACGATATGAGGTCATTTGAACAAACTATGCCATGAATGTGGCCATAAGATTGACCATTTGGCTTGAAAGCCATGAATCTTCACGCATGATAGCTCATTTTTGAGAACACTTTTTTAAAATAATTGCTGTATTACAAGTTTATTATTTTTCCTGGAAACTTGGTCACATATAATGACACAATGTGAAGGTTTTCCAATTTTTTGATTTTTTTTGAATTTTTTATGTCCGTTTCAAAATGGGGTCAAAACGGCGAGCATGACCGTTCCTAGCTAGTGGTTGAATCTTGGAATTTTTTTGGTGTTTCTGTGATTAAATAGATACTTCTTTACCTAGAAATGAATTTTGGAAAAAATAAAGAGCAAACTATGAGGTAGCTACAGTTCAAATTTGACCCGCTTCCTACTGAGTCGGCGGAAATTTGTCTTTTTCACCAGAGGTGGATAAAAGCTTTTGACACCCAACCATTTGGTCAATTGTGAATTAAATATGGCCTAGTATTTTAGAAAATTGATTTTGGTCCAATTTTACAACAAATATATGGTAGATCCTTGAGAAAAAAACTCATTTTGGGCACTAGATAAATGATAAAAAATAGCTAGAAAGATCAGAAATGCATAAAAATTGGTGCTCATCCATATAATGTGGTCTAACTCAAGTGAAAATTTGTGTGGTGCCCTTTTGCAAAATATTTTTGGTAGCTGCTTCACAAAATTCCTCTATTTTTAGTACTTGGAAACTCTTTCATAAATCACTGATTTTCTGAGCCAATCAGAACTCTTCACACGGATCACTGCACTATAGCTAATCTGAACCGTCCGTATCCAGTCGATCCAACGCCTCTCACTCACCGTTCAGATCTCAGTAGCCTAGCCCAAACCCTAGCAGGCCGCCTCTCTCTCCCCCTCTCCCGAGAACACACCCGCCGACGCCTCTCTCTCCCCTCTTCCCATCCCGCCGCCGCCTCTCTCTCCCCCTCTCCCCAGAACACACCCGCCGCCACCTCGATCCATCCCCTCTCACATCGCCTCCGCACCCATCCCCTCCGCCGGCAAGGCGGTGCTTCCGGACCCACGACGGCGGCAGTGGGCTCGCAACCAAGCCCACACAGATCTAGGCCTCGATCTGGAGGGATTTCCCCCCTTCTCCATTGGCGGGGCGGGGCTTGGGCAGCCGCGGCTCCCCGTCATCCTGCCCGGCGTCCGCTGCTCCCGCGCCATGGAGGTCTGCACCCTCCGCAACATCTGCCCCGACACCGCAATACTACGAGCACCTCTCCCTCGACGAGCGCCGCGCCCTCGAGGGCGAGATCGTCCGCAAGTGCTTCGCCCGCACCGACCAGCAGGTACACCTCCCCCTCCCTCTCCGTCTCATCCTCCCGCCAGCTGAATCCAGCACCTACCTGTAGTCCTCGCCCCCCTCTTCTTTTCCTGGATCCAGGAACCCCATCTTCGTCCTGAACCCGAATCAAGAACGATGTTCCTTCGGATCTGGATCAAGATGGGTTTGATTTGTTGACCTCGGTTTTCATGCCCATCTCATGGGAACTCTGTGCCAATTGATGCAGTGCTCTTTCGTGGAGCACCGGAACTACAAGGTCGTCTACCGGCGCTACGCCTCCCTCTTCTTCCTCGTCGGCGTCGACAACGATGAGGTGCGGATTCCACCAGCACTCTGTCCCGTGTTCATTATTATTATTGTATTATGGTCACACCAATTAGATATTCTTAGCGAATCTAGATGCAGTCGATTCAGGAGAATGTGTTGTGTGCTCTGCTCTAATCATCTGGCTTTGCTAAACGGAACTTAATATGCACATGATAGGGTACTGGGTGATTCTACTGCCATTTTTCTTCTGTCTTTTTTCCATCTGCAATCCTTGCTAATTGAAAGAAATTATGTTTGGGTTAGATGCTGTGTACTAGTCGTATGTGCTGCAACCATTCTTGCACTTGATTTCAAATCAGAGTGTGGTTTGTTTCTCTATGATTTTTTGGAGTGTGGTCTATTCTATCTGAGGCGGCTCGTCGATGTAGGGTGATCGAGGAGAGGGGAGAGGCCTGGGCGAGTGGACCGGTCCGATCGGTCAGGGTGGTGACCAAGGAGCTGAGGATGTCGAGGAGGGCGGTGAACCCCGGCGGTCATGGAAGGGCGGCTGGACATGTGTAGGTGCCTCGTCAACCCGTGAACTCTCACAGGGTAATTAATCCGGTTCCCTTTTGATCTCTTCGCATCAATTCTGCTACACATCCCAGTAATCCTAGATTAATTTGGTTCTTTTGTTTTACTTATTGCAGGTGACACTACTTGGATAGAGAGTGTGTGTCTTTGATTATCCCATTTGACTTAAAGTGCATGCGAATAAATAAAAACTGCCTTCAATTGATCCATTAGATCAATGTGCATGTGAATACAAGTGTGACATGTCCTTCTAGCAAAATGTCCATAAACTATCAACATTTACTCTCAACTGTGACATGACTGAATATGATGAACAAGTTGGGCTGTAGCTAGATATGTAAGAAATGTTATTTATTTTTGTTTATCTCCATCTATAGAAGTTTTGATTGGCATCGACTTTCTTCTTTGCCCTTTTCTGGATGCCCAACACTTTACTTTTCTATTACAAGTTCTGTAAATAGTCAAGAAAATAAGCTTGCTTTGTTTTCCTTTGTCGAACCAACTGACTTGATTTGTTTGCCAGCTAAAAGCTGCTGCTGAAGCTGTTGGGGAGGTCAACCTTGAGAGTTTTCCAGCTAAAAGCTGCTGAAGCTTCTTGTTTCCCTTGCATTTGTTAACTTGCACAGGGCATGATTGCTCTATTGTCTATTGTCTAGAAAAACTAATCGCCTACCTGGGTGGCATCTGCATTGTTCTTGCCAGATTATTTGTGTGGTCAAATGAAATGGTGAGTGGTATTAAAATGCTCATGTAGACAATGTTTAAGCATTAGAATGGTGCAGATATAGTTGCCTGGCAACTACGGTGTCTGTGATATTCGAGATCCAGCGTAAATAAGTGTTCATCAGAATAGAATGTGATGATTTTTATTGTTCTGGATCTATGACTTCGGTTGCATATCTTGTCAAACTCTTTTAGAGTTATCTTGATGAGTGTCCATGTCCCAATATTATGACTATCTCTAATGAGTATAAATATAAATTAATATAGCTGTCAATTTTAAGACAGAGCAATGTGTCAATGCATTTCACACCTATTGATTCATCAGGCTCGGTCAGTCGGTCTGATCCTATAGTGTTTAAAACTGATAATTATGATGCATTGGTCCATATGGCCTTGTTTTTTGATGCATATATATATATATATGATGTAGTTGATAGGACTTGATCTCAACCTCTCAAGTTTATGTTTCCTTGTGTGTAGGTAACTTGTTATTTTTATTGGCAAGCCTGTAATGAATTTATTAGATTTTTGCTCCTATTGCCGTGTACAGTATGTCACAGGCATGCAGAGCCTGTCATTGTTCTTAGTGTGCTGTTGTGATTCTTGAACGGTGTCAATGGTCGTGTACAGGTGTCTTTTGTAGTATAAAAAGGGCCACTATCAGCCGTAGGATTTGGATTCATGCTGTGAAGATCATGAATATATATCTTATTTTGCTGCTCTATGCCTCATTCGTGTACAGATTCCCTAGCAGTATTTTTTTTCGTCTGCCACTTGCGACTGCCGGGTTCCTGATGTGCTTCTCATGCCCCGCAGACCATTGAACTGTACGTGATTTTCGACGTGGCCACTGCCCTACTTCAGGTAAAATTTCACACTTTGATGAGGATTCATGAGCCCTGATTTGGGATAGACAAGTGTAGCATACTGAGTTCAGGAAATCAATTATGCGGCACGGCACCTATTAGGTGATTCGTGAACACACAACCAGGATGATTCCTATCCTACCTATGTTGTTCTTATTGCTTCCAAGCTAGTGATGGCGGTCGCAGGTGCAGTACCTGCTGGTTGTTACTATCGCTGGCAGTTAGTGTTCAACATCTATCGCTTTAGCACCAAGCGACTAAACAATGTTTTGGTAAAGCTTTCAGAAATCAGTTTGCAGTGTTGAATCAGTACACATCTTTTACCTTCAATTTGGTAGTATGAAAAACACATTAGTAAATCTGAGTAACTTTGACATATTTTCTCTATTAACTTGCACTGGATTGGTACCCGTGATTGCCTTGTACTTAATTCTGCTAACACTGATCTTGTTACTGTTAATTTGTTATTTCCATGGTGTTTATGCTGTTTAGAATAAGATCCATGCATCAATTCTAAGTTCTCGTCTCTCTGAAGAGACACTTCTAGCTTCTATGACTCAGACTTGTTAACTATTGTTTCTTACTTTGTTAGCTACGACATATATTTTCCCCAGTTATTCTAATTCTTCTCTGATTCATGTAACAGGATGACAGTGGAAGCCATGTTGTTGTTTTGTTTGTTCCCAGCCCTGACTATGGTCGTCGAGCGAGTCCGGCATGTTGTTCATCTAGTAGAGCTTGTTAGGAGTCTGAATCTAAGAACTTGTAGAGTTTGTTAGTATTACAATTGTAGAGCTTGTTACACTTGTAGAGCTTGTAAAGCAGTATGGTCTTCTGTATTGGAACGGATAGAGCTTGTATTATGTGATCTGGTTGCTCTTATTTAAGTATCATGTGTGTTTTTGTCTCCGAAAATCTAAATAATGCTTGAAATATGAAGAATATGAGTCTGAATTGATGGGAACCTGTTACTAGAATCTGAGAACTGGGACCCATCTGACTAGTGGACCCTTCTTTTGAAAAAAAAGAAAAACTAAATTCGTTTAGACAAAAAGGCCACAACCCAACAATAAAAAGGCTACAATATTGGGCTTGGCCCATGAACCCAACCAAAAATTGACACACAGAAAAAAACACAAATAGGCCGAATTGTTGGGCTAGGCCCATGTAGAAAATCGAATTGGACCGGGTTGAATCTTGTGCCACGTCAGATTGCCACGCTGGATGCCTACGTGGCCCGGGGAGGTTGCTAGTGACCAAAACGCCACAGTGGACTTATTTTGGTCATAAACGTTTGCGACCATTCTAGAAGAAAGGTCGCTATAGTCAGTTTACGACGCCCAGCTTTTGACCTTATGTTTTTGGTCACAAAAAGGTCATAAATGGAAATTTGTGACCTTTCAGTGACCAATAGTGGTGGTCATAAGTTGACATATTTCTTGTAGTGAACAACATATGTTGTTATGCGGTCTGACCGATAAAGATCTCCGTAGAATATGTAGGAGCCAATATGGGCATCCAGGTCCCGCTATTGGTTATTGACCGGAGACGTATCTCGGTCATGTCTACATTGTTCTCGAACCGTAGGGTCCGCACACTTAACGTTACGATGACAGTTATTATGAGTTTATGTATTTTGATGTACCGAAGGTTATTCGGAGTCCCAGATGTGATCATGGTGATGACGAGGAGTCTCGGAATGGTCGAGACATAAAGATCGATATATTGGACGACTATATTCGGACACCAGAATTATTCCAGGTGATTTCGGATAAAATCGGAGTGCCGGAGGGGTTACTGGAACCCCTCGGGGAAGTAATGGGCCTTATTGGGCCGGAGGGGAGAGAGAGGGCAGCAGCCCAGGAGGTGGTGCGCCCCCCCTCATGGGGAGTCCGAATAGGACTAGGAGGGGGGGGGCGGCCCCCCTTTCCCTCTCCCTCTCCCTCTCTTTCCTCCCCCTCCCTATTCCTAGTTGGACTAGGAAAGGGGAGTCCTACTCCCACTAGGAGAAGGACTCCCACCTCTCCTTGGTGCACCCAAGGGCCGGCCGGCCTTCCCCTTGCTCCTTTATATACGGGGCAGGGGGGCACCCTAGAACACAGAAGTTGATCTTCGTGATCGTTCCTTAGCCGTGTGCGGTGCCCCCCTCCACGATATTACACCTCGATCATATTGTAGTGGTGCTTAGGCGAAGCCCTGCGACGGTTAAACATCAAGATCGTCACCACGCCGTCGTGCTGACGAAACTCCTCCCCGAAGCTTTGCTGGATCGGAGCCCGGGGTGCGTCATCGAGCTGTACGTGTGTCAAGAACTCGGAGGTGCCGGAGTAACGGTGCTTGGATCGGTTGGACCGGGAAGACGTACGACTACTTCCTCTATGTTGCATCAACGCTTCCGCTTCGGTCTACGAGGGTATGTAGACAACACTCTCCCCTCTCGTTGCTGTGCATCACCATGATCTTGCGTGTGTGTAGGATTTTTTTTGAAATTACTACGTTCCCCAACAGGGGTCACATCGATCGTGAGTCTCTGCTCGTTACCGTGCGTTCCTAATCCACTACGATTTGGATATTTGATCCGAGGGGCCTCTGGCCTGATAGCACTAACCATCACGTGGGCATAGTATGGGCGTTCTGCGTGGTATACATCAGCTGAAGCTTAATAGACGTCAGCGACTGAGCGGCGCGCGCTGGGTTGGACTGGAAAGCACCTACCTTGTTGAAGGAGGTAGCTAGGTCTGCTCACCGGCCGCCCACGCAATGTGCAGGGGTTCCCGGGGAGATGGCCCATGACCCCTGGGGGCATAGGTTTAGTCCGGCGTGCTGGCCTCTCTATTAAGCCTAGGTCGGGTTGCGGCGTATTGTTTGGCCAAGGCCGGGCATGACCCAGGAAAGTGTGTCCGGCCGGAGTAATCAAGCGT
Source organism: Triticum urartu (assembly GCF_003073215.2). Taxonomy (NCBI): domain Eukaryota; kingdom Viridiplantae; phylum Streptophyta; class Magnoliopsida; order Poales; family Poaceae; genus Triticum; species Triticum urartu. The sequence continues at coordinate 38,582,723 of NC_053026.1, forward strand.
GGTGGCTAAGTTGGTGCACCCCTGCAGGGAAGAAAACATCTATCGATAGCCTGTCCTACGGTAACGGACACTTGGAGTTGTATCCCGATCGATACAACTAGAACTGAATACTTGTGATGAGAACTGGATGATGATGAGAACTGGATTGTGATGATAACTAGATAGTATGGCTCTGGGATTGCTTTCTCGCAGGGAGTCGAGAAAGGATCTCTGGCCGAGGTTGATAACACTTCTACTACCTTACTTTATGCTTCTCTACTCCCTCCTGTTGCTGCAAGATGGTGGTTTCCAAAAGATGCTAATCTTCGATAGGCTAGGCTTTTCCCTTCCCTTCTGGCATTCTGCAGTTTAGTCCACAGATACAACCCATTCCTTTGATACAGATGCATACTTAGTTTAGATCTGATGTAAGTCTTGCGAGTACTTTGGATGAGTACTCACGGTTTCTTTGCTACTTCTTTTCCCCCATACCTGATTGTTGCGACCAGATGACGGATCCTAGGAGCCAGACGACGCCACTGATGACTACTACTACCCGGAGGATGCCTACTACTACATGAAGACCGTAGACGACTAGGAGTAGTTAGGAGGCTCCCAGGCAGGAGGCCTTGCCTTTTCGATAGTTGTTGCTTTTGTGCTAGCCTTCTTAAGGTAATCTTGTTTAACTCATGTCTGTACTCAGATATTGTTGCTTCCGCTGACTCTTGTGTTTATGAGCTTATGTATTCGAGCCCTCGAGGCCCCTGGCTTGTAATATAAAGCCTGTATCTTTTTAATTTGTGTCTATAGTTGTGTTGTGATATCTTCCCGTGAGTCCTTGATCTTGATCGTACACATTTGCGTGTATGATTAGTGTATGATTGAATCGAGGGTGTCACAAAACCTCTACACTTGGAGGCCCAACAACGTCTACAAGAAGAAGGTTGTGTAGTAGACATCAAGCTCTTTTCTGGCGCCGTTGCTGGGGAGGTTAGCGCTTGAAGGTATATCTTTAGATCTTGCAATCAAGTCTTTTAGTTTCTTGTTTTTATCACTAGTTTATTTTATAAAAGAAAACTATAAAAAAATGGAATTGAGTTTGTCTCATATGCTTCACCTTTTTAATATCTTTCGTGAGTATGATGGAAAGGATAATTGTGCTCAAGTGCTAGAAGAAGAAATCTATAAAATGTTTGGCACTAAATATTTGAATGATGAGCATGATTGCAATGTTGTTGGTACGAATTCCTTGAATATCCATGATGCTAATGATATGCAAAGCCACAAGCTTGGGGAAGCTATGTTTGATGAAGATGATATATTTTGTCCCCCAAGTTTCGATGAGAAAATTTATTATGATGAAAGCATGCCTCCTATCTATGATGATTATTGTGATGACACGTATGCTTTAAAGAATAATGATAACAATGAAACTTGTCATCTTGATCTTAATTTTCAATCACATGATAGTTATTTTGTTGAGTTTGCTCCCACTATTATTCATGAGAAGAATTTTGCTTGTGTGGAGAGTAGTAAATTTTGTATGCTTGTAGATCATGAAAAGAATGATTTATGTGATGGTTATATTGTTGAATTCATTCATGATGATACTGGAAATTATTATGAGGGAAGAATATATGCTTGTAGGAATTGCAATAATATCAAGTTTCCTCTCTATGTGCTTAAAGTTTTGAAGTTATGCTTGTTTTACCTTCCTATGCAAGTTGATTCTTGTTCTCACAAGTTGTTCGCTCACAAAATCCCTATGCATAGGAAGTGGGTTATACTTAAATGTGCTAGTCATATTCTTTATGATGCTCTCTTTATGTTTCAATTCTTATCTTTTATGTGAGCATCATTGAAATCATCATGCCTAGCTAGGGGTGTTAAACGATAGCGCTTGTTGGGAGGCAACCCAATTTTGTTTTTGTTCGTTGCTTTTTGCTCCTGTTTAGTAATAAATAAATTATCTAGCCTCTGTTTATATGTGGTTTTATGCTTTTAATTAGTGTTTGTGCCAAGTAGAACCTTTGGGAAGACTTGGGGAAAGTCTTGTTGATCTTGCTGTAAAAAAACAGAAACTTTAGCGCTCACGAGAATTGCTGCCATTTTTATTTGGAAAGTGATGTTTAGTTAATTATTTTTGCAGATGATTAATAGATAAATTCCTAAGGTCAAGAAATTTATTTGAGAATTTTATGAGTTCCAGAAGTATACGTTTTATCCAGATTACTACAGACTGTTCTGTTTTTGACAGATTCTGTTTTTCGTGTGTTGTTTGCTTATTTTGATGAATCTATGGCTAGTAAAATAGTTTATAAACCATAGAGAAGTTGTAATACAGTAGGTTTAACACCAATATAAATAAAGAATGAGTTCATTACAGTACCTTGAAGTGGTGATTTATTTTCTTATACTAACGGAACTTACGAGTTTTCTGTTAAGTTTTATGTTGTGAAGTTTTCAAGTTTTGGGTAAGGATTCGATGGACTATGGAATAAGGAGTGGCAAGAGCCTAATCTTGGGTATGCCCGAGGCACCCCAAGGTAATATTCAAGGATATCCAAGAGCCTAAGCTTGGGGATGCCCCGGAAGGCATCCCCTCTTTCGTCTTCGTTCATCGGTAACTTTACTTGGAGCTATATTTTTATTTACCACATGATATGTGTTTTGCTTGGAGCGTCAATTTATTTTGTTAGTATTTGCTTGATGTTATTTAGAACAATGTTTTGCATCTTTTATTTCAATAAAAGTGTCATTGATAGTCTTTACCATGCCTATTTTAGAAGTCCACATGTTGCTGTTTGAAAACAGAAAGTTTACCGCTCTTGCAATAATTCCCTAGAAAAGTAAGAATGTGATAAAATGTTGAATCCTTTTTCATATTAAGCTCTGATAAATTTACTACAGTGGGAATTTCCTTTCATATTTTTTGGATTTAGGGAAGTATGGATGTTGCTGCATTCTTTACAGACTGTCCTGTTTAGGCAGATTGCTGTTATGTTTGCATTGTTTGCATATGTTTGCTTCTTTAATGATTCTATTTGAGGATAGGACTATTAAATATGCAGAGGCATTTAGTATTCAATGTTGTATAATAATTTTAGGGATTTGCTACAGTAGAGTATGATAAGGTTTTGGCAATGGTTTGTACTAACTTATCTCACGAGTCCTTGTTGAGTTTTGTGTGGATGAAGCTTTTGAGATTTAGGGAGACCTTGATATGAGAGGAATTAAGGAGACACAAAAGCTCAAGCTTGGGGATGCCCAAGGCACCCCAAGATAATATTTCAAGAATTCTCAAGCATCTAAGCTTGGGGATGCCCAGGTTGGCATCCCATCTTTCTTCTTCAACAATTATCGGTTAGTTTCGGTTGATCCTAAGTTTTTGCTTCTTCACATGATGTTTGCCATTCTTAGAATGTCATTTTATTTTGCTTTGCTTGCTGTTTGAATAGAATACCAAGATATGAAATTGTTAAATGTTAGAGAGTCTTCACATAGTTGTATAATTATTCGACTACTCATTGATCTTCACTTATATCTTTCGGAGTAGTTTGTCGTTTGCTCTAGTGCTTCACTTCTATCTTTTAGAGCATGGTGGTAGTTTTATTTTGAAGAAAAATATGAACTATCATGCCTCACTTAGGTTATTTTGAGAGTCTTAAATAGCATGGTAATTTGCTTAAAATCCTAATATGCTAGGTATACAAGATTAGTAAAAACTTTCATATAGAGTATTGAATACTAAGAGAAGTTTGACGCTTGATGATTGTTTTGAGATATGGAGGTAATAATATCAAAGTCGTGCTAGTTGAGTAGTTGTGAATTTGAGAAATGCTTGTGTTGAAGTTTGCAAGTCCCGTAGCATGCACGTATGGTAAACGTTGTGTAACAAATTTGAAACATGAGGTGTTATTTGATTGTCCTCCTTATGAGTGGCGGTCGAGGACGAGCGATGGTCTTTTCCTACCAATCTATCCCCCTAGGAGCATGCACGTAGTGCCGAGGTTTTTGATGACTTGTAGACTTTTGCAATAAGTATGTGAGTTTTTTATGACTATTGTTGAGTCCATGGATTATACGCACACTCACCCTTCCATCCTTGCTAGCCTCTTCGGTACCGTGCATTGCCCTTTCTCACATTGAGAGTTGGTGCAAACTTCGCCGGTGCATCCAAACCCCGTGATATGATACGCTCTTTCACACATAAACCTCCTTATATCTTCCTCAAAACAGCCACCATACCTACCTATTATGGCATTTCCATAGCCATTCCGAGATATATTGCCATGCAACTTTCCACCGTTCCGTTTATTATGACACGCATCATCATTGTCATATTGCTTTGCATGATCATGTAGTTGACATCGTATTTGTGGCAAAGCCACCTCTCATAATTCTTTCATACATGTCACTCATGCATCATCGCAATCCCGGTACACCGCCGGAGGCATTCATATAGAGTCATATTTGTTCTAGTATCGAGTTGTAATCATTGAGTTGTAAATAAATAGAAGTGTGATGATCATCATTTTCTAGAGCATTGTCCCAAGTGAGAAAAAAAAGAATAAAAAAAGAGAAAGGCCATAAAAAAAGAGAAGGCCCCAAAAAAATTAAAAATTAAAAAAAATGAGAGAAAAAGAGAGAAGGGACAATGCTACTATCCTTTGCCACACTTGTGCTTCAAAGTAGCACCATATTCCTCATGATAGAGAGTATCTTGTTTTGTCACTTTCATATACTAGTGGGAATTTTTCATTATAGAACTTGGCTTGTATATTCCAACAATGGGCCTCCTTAAGTGCCCTAGGTCTTCGTGAACAAGCAAGTTGGATGCACACCCACTTAGTTTCTTTTGTTGAGCTTTCATACATTTATAGCTCTAGTGCATCCGTTGCATGGCAATCCCTACTCCTTGCATTAACATCAATCGATGGGCATCTCCATAGCCCATTGATTAGCCTCGTTGATGTGAGACTTTCTCCTTTTTTGTCTTCTCCACATAACCCCCTCATCATATTCTATTCCACCCATAGTGCTATATCCATGGCTCGTGCTCATGTATTGCGTGAAGGTTTATGAGTTTGAGATTACTAAAGTATGAAACAATTGCTTGGCTTGTCATCGGGGTTGTGCTTGATGAGAGCATTCTTGTGTGACGAAAATGGAGCATGACTAAACTATATGATTTTGTAGGGATGAACTTTCTTTGGCCATGTTATTTCGAGAGGACATAATTGCTTAGTTAGTATGCTTGAAGTATTATTATTTTTATGTCAATATGAACTATTATCTTGAATATTTCGGATCTGAATATTCATGCCACAATTAAGAAGAATTACATTGAAATTATGCCAAGTAGCACTTCGCATCAAATTTTTTGTTTTTATCATTTACCTACTCGAGGACGAGCAGGAATTAAGCTTGGGGATGCTGATACGTCTCCAACGTATCTATAATTTTTGATTGCCCCATGCTATATTATCTACTGTTTTGGATGTTTATGGGCTTTATTATACACTTTTATATTATTTTTGGGACTAAGCTATTAACGCAGAGCCCAGTGGCAGTTTCTGTTTTTTTGTGCCTATTTTAGGGTTTCGAAGAAAAGGAAAATCAAACGGAGTCCAATTGACCTGAAACTTCACCGAACTCATTTTTGGAAGAAAAGAAGCCCAGAAGACTTGAAGTGCACGTAAGGGAAGCTTCAAGGAGGCCACGAGATAGGCCCCCCCCGGCGCGCCCTCCACCCTCGTGGGCCCCTCTTGGCTCCCCTGACGTACTTCTTCCGCCTATATATCTCCATATACCCTAAAAACATCCGACAACACAATAGATCGGGAGTTCCGCCGCCAGAAGCCTCCGTAGCCACCGAAAGCCAATCTAGACCCGTTCCGGCACCCTGCTGGAGGGGGAATCCCTCTTCGGTGGCCATCTTCATCATCCCGGTGCTCTCCATGACGAGGAGGGAGTAGTTCTCCCTCAGGGCTGAGGGTATGTACCAGTAGCTATGTGTTTGATCTCTCTCTCTCTCTCTCTTGTGTTCTTGAGGTGATACGATCTTGATGTATCGCGAGCTTCGCTATTATATTTGGATCCTATGATGTTTTCTCCCCCCTCTACTCTCTTGTAATGGATTGAGTTTCCCCTTTGAAGTTATCTTATCGGATTGAGTCTTTAAGGATTTGAGAACACTTGATGTATGTCTTGCCGTGCGTATCTGTGGTGACAATGGGATATCACGTGATTCACTTGATGTATGTTTTGGTGATCAACTTGCGGGTTCCGCCCATGAACCTATGCATAGGGGTTGGCACACGTTTTCGTCGTGATTCTCCGGTAGAAACTTTGGGGCACTCTTTGAGGTTCTATGTGTTGGTTGAATAGATGAATCTAAGATTGTGTGATGATATCGTATAATCATACCCACGAATACTTGAGGTGACATTGGAGTATCTAGGTGACATTAGGGTTTTGGTTGATTTGTGTCTTAAGGTGTTATTCTAGTACGAACTCTAGGGCTGTTTGTGACACTTATAGGAATAGCCCAACGGATTGATTGGAAAGAATAACTTTGAGGTGGTTTCATACCCTACCATAATCTCTTCATTCGTTCTCCGCTATTAGTGACTTTGGAGTGACTCTTTGTTGCATGTTGAGGGATAGTTATGTGATCCAATTATGCTATTATTGTTGAGGGAACTTGCACTAGCGAAAGTATGAACTCTAGGCCTTATTTCCTATCATTGCAATACCGTTTATGCTCACTTTTATCATTAGTTACCGTGCTGTTTTTATAATTTCAGATTACAAATACCTTTATCTACTATCCATATACCACTTGTATCACCCTCTCTTCGCCGAACTAGTGCACCTATACAATTTACTATTGTATTGGGTGTGTTGGGGACACAAGAGACTCTTTGTTATTTGGTTGCAGGGTTGCTTGAGAGAGACCATCTTCATCCTACGCCTCCTACAGATTGATAAACCTTAGGTCATCCACTTGAGGGAAATTTGCTACTGTCCTACAAACCTCTGCACTTGGAGGCCCAACAATGTCTATAAGAAGAAGGTTGTGTAGTAGACATCGGGCATCTTCTTCTGACTCCTCCACTAGGGAGCTACATTGACTTAGGTCTCCCTCTAGCTCAGAATCACCGTTAGGATCATATTCTGAGCATGAATCTGTAGGTGGAGAGCGTTTGCATTGCATTGCATCCAGACTTGATTTCGGTCCCTTAATGCCAAGTTTGACAGCCATGGCATTGTTCTGCTTTATTCTTTTCATGCGCGCAAGCTCATAATAATTATGATGCTGTTCAGAATCTGAGATTCATGAAAACATAAAAAGTAGTCAGATTATCTATGGAATGCATTGCGGATTCAACTCGGAGAGTGTCTCCCTATAAATCCCTGCGTATGCAAAGTTCACCTCCCCAACCGTGCCGACCAGACCACACACAGAAATACAAACCCCTTATGTCTCTATAACAGGCAGGCACACATTTCAGAATTGAAGTAGGAACATTAGAATCATATGAAATTCGTATTTGAACAAATAATCTAAGCAATTATGAGTGGCGTAATGTTTAGCTTTAAGGGTGGAGTGTTGGTAGTGCGACACAAAGCAAGTAGGTATATTGTATTCCATGTAAAAGATCGAAATCTATGTAAAAGCTGGAAATGACACTTTCTTTCTATACAATGCAGTGTTCATTACCCACACATGATGAAAGAGATCACATAGAGAAATACTATTCACTCATGTCTACGGTTCCATTATTTAGAAATAGGGTGTTCCACCCTAAAAGAATATTGACAACAAATATGACAAGGCAAGCATAGATGTAGTGAATCAATCATTTACTTGTGAGCTTACTAGGACAAGTATGCAGAATTGTAACTGCAGTAAGAGACCGTCCAAAATCTGAATGAAGAAGTTTGTCTAGCACTTATTGTTTGCAACTAATCGACGTGAATAATTGGATATTATATCGAATGATTAGGAAAGACAAGTAAAATTTTCAACAAACCTGGCTTGCAGTAGTAATCTAGGTCAATGTCACTACGATCAACAATCCAAAATGGCTAGTTTCTGTTCCGAGGGCCGGGATTTTGAAAACCCTATGAACTTTAGAGGTACTAAAGATTATCGAAATACATCTGAACCATTAAGTGTAGGTAGCACTGAGCACACAACAAACCCTAATGACAGTCCTGCCTAATGAGTAATGAATCAATTAGAAAATGGGTGATGAGGAGTGGCTGTTGAGTGTTGAGGACGTATCTCAGGATAAATCGGGTTGGCTTGGTGGGCGCTGCACGCTTGAGCCCTGAACGGACTGGGAAGGTAGGCACGGCGGTGCGCCCGGGCAGCGGCGACGCTGTTGGGCGAGTGGCTCCTGGCCTCCTGTTAGTCCGGCGTCTCCTCCTAGAGTCATGCCGTCCGGGGACGGCAAGTCGCGGGCGAGGCAGGCGGCTGGGGGCGAGTAGAGATCGGAAGCGCCCAGCAGAACAGAGGGGAATCGGGGCCTGGGACGACCCAAAATCCCAGGGTGGGCTGGCCCACCGTGGGCACCCTGTAGAGATACACACCCCAGCGGCGAACATGCATTTTCGAAACTAATTTAGGAACATTTAGCTGACCAATTAAACAACTCTGTTTTAATAATATCAGATTCGTATTTGAACAACTAAGCTTGTTTAGCTTGATGGGCCGAGCAGCGTTATTATGACATGAAGCACGTATTCTGATCGTATAGTGATCATAAAAGGGGGAAACTCTAAGCATATTTTTTCAGCAAAAGAGGGTTTCCCCTCCGATTTCTATTAAAGAAACCACCACGGAACCAACATGATCAATTAAACCCTAAGCATGATCAATTAAACCGTATTATGACTGTGCCATGGCAGATATGAAGCTGCAAACCGGAGAAATGATATTTAGCATCCATTGTTTGCTTTGAACTAAGAACTAAATTCTAAGAGCTGGAAAGAAAGTAGAGTAACCAAGTTAAGATCTATTTTCTGGTTGAGATCAAAAAGTTGAGGAGATATGAAGTACCACCTCTCTTGCGGCGCCGTGTAGGCATCGGGGGTGTGATGGCTGTCGGTGGCGTTGAAGCAGATCTGCGATGGTAGACGGGTGCATCGGGGGATAAGTCCCGTTGCGGTGGAAGAGAAGGTCGTGTGAGTGGCCCCGGCAAAGAGGACGACGACGCCGATGAAGCGAGAGGATGCGATGCAAGGCTATTGGTCCGTCGCCATGGATGAGAAACATCCATCTCTAGCAGTGGACGACGCGGTCTTGGTAGGCGCTCCAGCATGGTGGAGTACGGTGGCGATGGATGTGGTGGAGGACGGTGACGATGGATGGGGTGGCGGACGGAGGCTGGTGTGGGGATGGGGTCTTCTAGGGCGGACGGTGTATGAATGGGAAAATGGAGGGAGAGGTACGGGGAACCATGTTTTTGGGACGCGCCTGTCTGAAATATGGGAAAGTTACGAACTTAGCCCCTGTTTAAAATTTGGACGTCTCGTCGGTTGGTGATAGGACGGTAATCTCGCATCTTGCCAATATTTGCCCAGGGCGTTTTCGGGCGAGGAGAGGGTGGTTGGCACCCATGGTTGGCGCCCATGGTGTATGAACGGGGCTGGCAGGTAGGGCAGTTGTGTCACGTCTGAGTGAAGTTACAAACCTGCCCCTATTGAAAATATTTGCCTACATCGATTTCGGCCGAGTCAAGTTTGTTTTGCCACCCACCATGTATGAATGGGGAATGGAGGGAGAAACAGAGGTCTTTCGGACGAGCTTGAATCAAATGAGTTTTGCCGCCCATGTTTGACGCCCACCGTGTCGGAATGTGCTCAGAGGCGGTCGTGTCACGTCTAATTGAAGTTACTAACCTACCCCTATTTAGAGCAGTGGAAATCGGGCCGATGGATTGTCCGTGTAATGGGTAGACAGTAATTTCCATCTCCCAAACACTTGGCTTTGGGCAGCCGACGTGGGAATGGACATTTTGCTGCTTCTTTCGAAATTTTGGGACAATAAGCATCCACGTTTACCCTGGCAACTAAATTTAAATCCATTTTGTATTCCTATATGAATCTTTATAAATCATTCTATGTGTTTTTATATATCTTCAAAAGGACGGCAAAGATGTATTCCACTGTCATATATGAATATGGTTTACAAATGCCGATACTCAAATTCAGAAACTAGAATCCAGTTTAAGGTGAATTCGAATATTTGGAACACTTCATGTCCAACTCAAATGTCACACGCAGCATAATGTGTACTCCCATTTAGATATGTACACAAGTGATGTATCAAGATTCAAATACTGAGTCAATCAACCAAGAATGTACAGAACTAACAGACATATAAATACTTATAGAGTATATTGATCAATAATATCAACTAACATACATAAGCCAGGCTGCTGTACTTTTTTTGGCTACAACAACATCCTTTTGTTAGCCAGCATCTTGGCCCTTTCCGATGCGTGCCATTTATGGTCCATCTATACTACTACTATTGCTGAATGCACATTCAACCCGATTGGCATATTTGTAGGTCTGGCACAGCAATCCAAATGAAATGTCTCCAAGTCTTATCAATTACTACAGACTTGTGCTCAAATAAAATTACAAACCAAAAAATAAAAAAACAATTATTACATGATCTCTAAAACAAATGGTTTGATTGATTACATGAACAGACAACACAAAGGTTATTCAACTATGGAAAGAACATTTCACCTATGATTTACCAAGTAGAAATTTAATTTCCTTTTTTCCTTCAGGACCTTAACAATCTGGTCAGTCTCAGCTTGCTTCGTTTTGAAATCCACCAAATATTTAATGGTTATCTTGAGTACTGCTTGTGATTGTGCTGTTTGCTTCCTCAAAATGTCAACTTCATCTCTAAGTGCAGAAGCAGAATCTCTTTCTACCACCAGTTTAGCCTCTAAAGCATCAGCAGTTGGCAATTCATAATGCATGATTGGGCCGGTGCCACTGCTGTGGTATGATGCAACGTCCATGGGGACCTCGCTCTTTGATCTTGGGCTAACCTGTTTTGCCATTAAAGTTCCGATTGGATTCAGAAAAGTTGAAGTTAGCAAAACATCTCAACTGAGAGTTATAACAGCAAACCAGTTAAGCAAACAAGGAATTAAAGAGTTTCAATTGGATACTGAAAAGTAGTTATTAACATCATTGTAACCCGCTGTTGCAGCAGCAAAGCAGTTAAACAAACAAGTAGATATTTAAGTTAAGGCAAATAGGTAATTCTTAACAATAAGTATCAAACACATAGATAGGCGCAGTCTACAATATGATTAACAGGCTGTGCCATTAAGTAATCAGTAGCAAACTAAATTAAGCCAAGCAACGTAATTGAACAATTTTGCAATAAGTGGCTAACTAAAATTCCGAGAAGCAGGTAACTGAACTTATGCTAGTTCTTTGTACAGGCACACTGCAACTATTTTTTTCGCTTACAAGGTTGTACGAAGGAGTCCATAGCATCAATTTCTTGGATACGCAGTCCCAATACTTCTTTCTTGCCACACTGCATGGGTAAGTCGAATGGTTAATCTGGTAAGATGGTGCGTCCTTGATATGTTATATGAGGACGTGTAGTCAGACTAGTTGTAGCCAAACACATCACACTGGCTTTTACTGTATATTTCATGCGATTACTTTTGGCATATCGAGATCTAAGCAATCTACAATAGGATGAAAAGACTGGCATCCTCCACATTATTGGCGAACTCAGTTCATAGAAACAAGCAATTCAACCATTCTGTGGGTAAATCAAAAGCGCCACTGGAATATTTTTCACTATCCAATCATACATGCAAAAAGGGGCGACGCCACCATAGTGGCTGGTATGGGCGGCCACCTCAGGTGGCTGGAAAGTGTGCACCTAGTTTGAGTCGTCCAGGTTGGCCCATGGTAGTTTTGTTCGTCCCAACGCACGAGCAGGCAATGTAAAAAATGAAGAAAAATGTTTCAATTTGGATGGGCCAATAACTTAAGTACAAGGCAGGCCCTATAGTAGGCTCGCGGCCCAAACGAGCGCCTCCCTTATCGATCGACAGCAGGAAAAATCCCAATTCATTCGCTCCCAACCTAGCCGCCACTGGACAGACCGACACAGCACTTCCTCGCGCCCTCGTTGGAGGGCGGTCGCCGGGCTTCAAGCGAACGAAAGGACAAGAAGATGAAGATCCAACCCTGGGTGTAGCCTGCGTGGGAGGCAGCGGCGGCAGCACGGGCATGGCATCGAGCTTGCGCAAACGGACAGTCGCAGCTTGCAAGAGTAGCATGCGCAATGAGCAGGTACATCACATCCCTGATTATATCTAATTCAACTCTTCAATTTCTGCCCAATAGTTAAACCTGACGGTGTTGTAAAACTGCTTGTATGTAGGGAATCTATGAGAGAATGAAACCAATTTCTACTTATTTTATTAGTCCCCCAATCAATACTGAACTGACTAAATCTGATGTATCTAATCAAGTTTCCGGTGCAAACATACAAGCTCATGTTGTTCTTGAGCCTGAAGTGTCTAATGAACAGACTGCTAATGAAGGATTTGATGCAAACATTTTACATGCTCCTGGTGATGAACATATAGTGTCTAATGAGGGATCTAATGCAAGCATTTTGCAAGCTCATTGAAGGATTTAGTGTCTAATGATGATCTACTATGTTCAGAGAGACAGAGATTTGCAGGCATTGATGACAAGCAAATTATAGTGCATTTTCATAGCTTGAGGAAACATCGAGGCCATCTACCAGAAAGTCCCCGTATCATGACAACATAGCATAAATACTTTTCTAATCTGTTGTTTGAAACTATTGGCATACTTGTGCAGGATAGATATATTGATATGCAGTTTGTGCACTGGTTATACATGCAATTACACTTTGATATTTTTAGCCAGAGAACGAATAATTCAAGCAGGTACAGACCATGTTTGTAGTCCTTGTACACCATGTTGCATTTTGTGATTTTTGGTGCTTGCATCATTTAGTGTTTATAATCTGAACTACTTTGGATCATTAGCTGGTTTTCAAAGTGCATGTAGCTTCACATTTCTCAAGTTATGTTGATTTCCGAAGTGCAAGTGCCTTCGTATTTTTTAAGTTAAATGTTCGCCCCTGGTAAGTTGAATTCGTGGATCAGCCACTGAACACAAATCATACACGAATGCAAGTACGAATTAAATGAAATGCAGGGACTTACGCTAGCTCGTTGTACAGGCTCACTGCAGCTCTGCTTGCGCTTGGAATGTTCCATGTACAAGTCCATGTTACCACTTGCTTGGATGTGCAGGCCTTGTGCTCCTTGCATCCCCCTCTGCATTTTTGACACGGCGAATGGTTGATCAAATAAGAGGAATCGACCTTGATGTCGTACCACAGGACAGATACTTACAAGGTTATACGGGTGTGCAGGATGTGTACCAAATCCCGTAGCGCCGTCATGCTTCGCTAAAAAATGGATTTGCTTGTTTCAAATGATATCTCCAGAAGAAATAAGAGTTAAAGTCAGAGTTGCATATGCGTGTAAGCTAAGAGAGTAGTGAAAGGATATCCAAACATCGTCGGAATAGTGCACAAGGGAGTGATGTGTGGATACCTAGTTCGGGCCGGCGTTTGGGCATGCTCACCTAGCTAGAGTGTGGGTCACTTCAGAGCCGTCGAGGGTGATGCGGTGGCGTTGGCTGGCCGTGCATGGATGCAGATCTTGAGTGGCAGCGGAGCGCTACAATGCAGTGGACGAGACCATTGGTGAAGCCCCAACGGCCTCGGGGGGCGGAGGTGCGACGATGTGCTTGGTGAAGTAGCCCCGGTGAGCTGGGATGGCGTCAGTGAAGCGCACCTGATGCGGTGGAACTCGGTGTCTGTGAGGCACGTCGGTTGCGGCGGCCAACATTGTCGGTGGACCACCCGATGCGGTGGACGAGGGCGTAGATGAGGTAACTCCGGTGCAGTGGTGAAGCGCGACCGTCGTCTTCGTCGTCGTCGTCTGGCACAGAGGTGGGGAACGGTGGGGAAACAGACAAGACGAGGGGCGATTCGAGGGTTGGCGGTGAAATAGGGATTTGAGCAATCTGGGCGCGGAAGGGGACGGTGGAGAAGAGAGATTTTACAGGGATGGAATTGGGGCCGCCGGATATTTCAATTCGAAATGTGGAAGCGCGAACTTATATTGTCATCGTCCTTTTTTTGGGGGGAGGGGGGTGAGTGGCTGGGTGCTACGCGTCCGTACGACACACGCGACCACCTCGACAGGACTATGCTTCGATGCCTTAAGGCACCTGCCTTTGTGTCCATGACATGTGGGCCCAACAGGTGGCTGGACCACATGTCAGTGACCCAAAGGCAGTTGCCTTTAAGGCACCGAAGCAGCGTCCACCTCGACACGACCCTGGTCTGCCTGGTGCGCCTACATTTGAGAATGCAAACGAATCTTCTTTCATTTGCAAACGAATCTGTATGTATTACCATGCCCGTGTTTTCCTTGCAATAATTAGTCATTCCAAACGAGATACTCCATCCGTTCACTTTTGTAAGTCGTTTCAGACAACTTAAAATGAATTGTTTTGCACATTATCTGAAATGTCTTCAAGGTCTTATAAAAGTGAACAGAGGGAGTACTATAAATTAATTAATGAGGAGTTATTTGAAAAAAAAAATTCGAAATGGTACCCACGCTAACGTGGATTATAGTGTGTGTCACATAATTAGTTATTTGAATTAGAGTGTGTGTCACGTAGTTAGTTATTTGAATTAGAGTGTGTGTCACGTAGCGATCTCCAATTCTAACGTGGATTTCGCATTTCACTGTATCCATGCTACTTTTTTTAATACAAATTCATATGTATGATGAACACCATGGTAGTGAGAAAACTTTTGGATGGATTCAAACATATGACCTACAAAATAGCACAACAAACTGAGTCAATGTCAACTTTTCGAAACTTAGTATGGCATGAATTCGAAATAATTACCCGTATGCCTGGCCCTTGGTTCAAATCTTACCATGTACACCGAATTGAACATCGATATTAAGTCTTGTACTATGTACATTCAAATATTGTTTTTAGCCCCCCCCACACAAACGCTACATACTTCCTGTATCGGTCAATCTTCCTCTCCTAACCACCTTAGGAAGCTATCGGTTTCCAACACACGTTCATTCTTTCTCTCCATGTTTCGATCTCTAAGTCTCTCAACTACACAACCCCTTTTTCCACTCTGTTACCAAATGTATTTACCTCAGACACCCGCCATTGCACCCCATGCCGAGCTCTCTCTCTCCCCCCTCTCCCTCTCACCCTCTCGCGCTAAATACATGCATTGCCTATCTAGCCCCCCCAACCTCTCGTGCGCATGCACACACGTTGTATATCTAGGTCACTCCCTCGAGACTGTCTCACTCTTTCTTCCGCACGGCGGGCCACACTTGCTCAATCTCGCTCTGTTTATCCGAGTCTCATTTAACCTCGTTTTCTTTCACACATAAATGATATATCTCCCTGTTCGGGCCTCGATCGACACACTCTATACTCTCTCACGCAGATCGTCTATCTAGGTCAGTCCATCCAAGCCGCCGCCACTCTTTCGACCTCATGGTGGGCCACGCTCACTCAATCTCTCTCTCTCTCTCTCTCTCTCTCTCTCTCTGTCTCTCCGTATGTCTCGATTGACCTCGCTCTTTCTCGGACAAAAACAATATATCACCATGTTTGAGCCCAATTCGACCTATTCACATTGTATACTCTCTCACGCACATCGTCTATCTAGGTCACTCTCTCCAACCCATCTCACTCTTTCGATCGCACGGCGACCCTATGTGATCGGTTGACCTTGCTTCCTCCCACGCACAAAATATATCTACACATCTGTGACTGGATCATCTCTCAAGCTCTATCTTACAGCCCTCACCCTTGCCAAAAAGCTCAATCGGACAATATATCTCCAGAGCATATATATATTTGTTCAATGAATGTCGGACCACACTCACTTTGTCTCTCTATCTATATGTCTCTCGATTGACCTCGCTTTCTCACACCGTATCTTCCACGCGTTGAAGCTACTACCTCTCCACCCCTCACAAAGCCGGAGCTATTTACATTGCGAGAGGCACTCCAACCTTGGATTAATTTGTGTAGGCATTTATTCCGGTCGGTTTAGATTATATTTTCGTAGCATTCGGCCCACAACTACTCCAAACACCGTTGCAACCCATGCAACTCCCCTAGTTGATTTCCCTCTGGCTCGGTCATCGCTCTCTCGCATGTCCTTTCTCGCCTTCAACATCGCACCATGGTATTATTGAAAAAACTATGTTGTTCTCTTTAATTATTATAAATAAGCTACAAAACTACACACCAATAGTCCACTTGAAATGGAACAAATTTCGACCCACAAATTAAAGTGCTACAAACTACACACCGAGGGGCCCACATGCCATGAAACAAATTTGGACCCATATACAAATTAAAAATAAAGGACGAGGATCGAACATGCGACCGGGCCTTCAAGCCGCACGTCAATAGGCAACATACGTAGAATAGCAATGTTTGTTGTACCCCCTTTGTTCACATAATGTTTTATATTACCACAGCCTAATTAATGGATAACATGTAATATTATTTTTAGTACTATTCGCCTTCACTTACTGGTGGGTTCCATGTGTGCTCTCTCTCTCTCCTCCCCTTCCGCGTTTAGACGCACGGGCAAACAGGAAGAACTCGCGGGCAATGTTGCCGTTGACCATATCTGGACGCGTTCACAAGTCACGGCACCAGTTTCACGTATTAGCAGCACTAGTCAGTGTGTACGTACAATGCACGTTAATTTGGAAGTATATTAAGTGCATGCGGATATTAACTACTAGGATATTATTTGCGTGTTGTCATGTGATTAGCACTATTTTTGGCATGAAATTAACTGCACGCTAAACGTGTTGAGTGCTCGACATTGAAGCAGTTTAGGTCGTTGGATGACAAGGAATACATGTGACTTGATGATGTTTTATATTTAATTTGATACAGCTCTAGCAGAACATTCAATCAATCAAACCATACATTTCGTTCAGTCTGACTCCGACTTTAAATTATACGATGATTGATATAAAATAAAAGGAAATGATAAACGTTCGGATTTTAAGTATGGCAATCCGAACGTTTTTCATGGCAAATTTAGATTACGCGGCGGCGGCAGCACTACTAGGAAAAGGGCTATAGATAGGATTGACACTAATGGCGCACCAGGGAAGTAGTGCGCCACTACTATATACTAATGGCGCACCAGTTGGTGATGCGCCATTAGTGTGGAAGACACTAATGGCGCACCAGAAAACAGGTGCGCCACTAGTGATAATTTTTTTATTTTTACATACATACTAATGGCGCATCCTATGTCTGGTGCACCATTACTAGTTCTAACTAGTAATAGCGCACCAGACAAGGAGTGCGCCAGTACTGAATTTTTTATATTCTTTTTTTGCAAAACTACTAATGGCGCACCGATTCACCGTGCGCCATTATTAGTTTAAACTACTAATGGCGCACCCTGTAAAAGTGCGCCATTAGTATATATTTTGATATTATGAATATTTTTAAATATCATGGGCACTTTTTGATATCATGAATATTTTTAAATTTCATGGGCACTTTTTGAATTCATGAATATTTTTTCAAATTTGATGATATTTTTTCATATTCAATATGATAAAATATTGAATATTCATGAGGACACTCGATCTCGATCCCCCTCCATCTCGATCTCGATTCCCCCTCCATCTCGATCTCGATTCCACCCACGCCTCCTCTCCCCTCTTCATTTTAAAAAATAATAATAAAAAAGTATAGACTACAATTGTTGTTAAACAACAATTATTACTGTTTTTATAAAAAAATATTACTGTTTCATATTCATATTCATTTTCTAAAAAATTATTACATGCAACAAAAAAAATACTTATGGCGCACCTCTGGCTGGTGCGCCATTAGTAAGATTTCCCCTAGCTAATTCCATCCCTCTCCCTCGCCCCCCTAGCTAATTCCCCCGCTGCCCTGACCCACGCTGCCGCCGCCGACCCCCCGCACCCTCCCCCGCTCCACCGCCGCCGCCGACCCCCTGCACCCTCCCCCGGCCCGCTCCACCGCGGCCGCCGACACCCCGCACCCTCCCTCGCTTTTTGATAATATTTTCAAATAACAAATTTGATGATATTTTCAATTAAAAATAAAAAAAAAATTTGATGATATTAAAAAACAAATTTGATGATATATTTTGTTCTAGTCCTCATGAAAATAACAAATTTGATAAAAAAACAAATTATTAGATGCAACAAGAAATAATGAAAAAAAGAAGTTACTAATGGCGCACCAGAGGAGGGTGCGCCATTGCTATCAGAGAAAAAGTTACTAATGGCGCACCAGAGAATGGTGCGCCATTGCTATGAGTGTTTTTATGGCGCACCCCTCGACGGTGCGCCATTACTAACATTCCCCCCTCTATAGCTGGATACCCGGCCCTTCGCCCGATACCTCCTTCCCTCTTCCTCGCCAGATCCCCTTCCATCCCTCGCCACACCTGCTCCGGCTCCCCCGCGCCGCCGCCCCCGCGCCCCCCGACCCGCGAAGCACGTGGCCGCCGGCCTCCCCACGACCAACCGAGGCGCCTAGGAGGACCGCCGTCGTCTTCCTCTTCGACTACGAGGACCCGGACGAGCTCGGACGCCCTCGAGCCACCCCTTCGATGCCGCCACCAACCCCGACCCCTCCAGCGACTGGCCACGCCCGCCCAGGTACCTCTCCTCCTTCCTCCCTCTCCACCCTTCCTCCCCATTCCCTCCCTCCCTAGTTCTTCTTGCTATATGGATCAGAACATATGGAGCATTACTATTGCTATATGGAGCATTACTATTGTTCTTCTCTGAACCATTACCATTCCCTCCCTCCCTAGTTCTTCCTCCCCATTAATTTGCAGGATCAGAACAAGTTTGTAACATGATGCTCTACAATGTTGATTAGGTGCATTACTATTGCTATATGGAGCAGCAATTTACTATTGCTATATGCTCTAGTTTGTATCAATGTGATTGTAGTTTTTCTTGTCATCAAGTTTAGTTGATGTTTATTTAAATATAGCTTATATGATCAGCCAGTCTATGTATGATTGTGGCTTGAAGGTTCTGGAAGAACGTTTTTCCTTCAAATTCTATCTGGTGGCATTGTCCTAGACTCCCTAGTTGTGTTGTTAATTGTGCTTCTATTAAAAGAATTGGGAGTTACTCACTGTACTAGAACTCTGTAGGTTGAATTTTGGTTAAATAATACTGATGTTATGAGAATGTAAGCACCTATTATTGCTACTGATATCATTGGCTTATTGCTGCCTTTGTGCAATGCAGAACTGTTAAGAGTGATTTGGAGGATTCAAGATTCTGTGAAGCTCTTTTGACATTTAAAACTCAGAACTGAAGGTACTTAATAAACTCAAAAGCATTGATGATAACTCTTGTTGCCTAGAAACAGAGGTAGTTTACATATTGCATTGCTGGTGTTTGTTTATGTTCAGAGTTTAAGCATGTGTAGTGTAGTGTAGTGTAGTGAGCTTGTTCTAGTGTAGTGAGGTCTAAACCATTGCACGATGTAGTGTAGTGTAGTGAGCTCTGAACCATGTTTAGTGTTGAGTACTTCAAGTTTACTGAACCTATTCATTTTTGTGGACTTAGTGAACATGATAAGACAAGCCAGATGCTCTATTTTTAATTAACAGTAATCCATGATTAGCAACAGTTTCTTTCACTAATTTTCAGTTAAAAGCAATCCATGATTTTTTTCAGCTAAAACTATTCATGATTTTTTTGGGTGACCTATTAGATCTGGAATGGAAGCTCACATAAGTTGAGCTGATTTTTGTCCATATGAAAGCAGAGGACCATATGGTCTGTGGCCTTTTCATCCATATGAAAGTAGAGGCACATTGTGGTGCTAGTTTGCTGGGTTTTGTCTCCGACCATCGTGTCGTGATGATTTTGCAGGTACCTTGAGAGGCCCTTGAGTTTGCCGGAATGTCGATTAACTTCCGTTCCGGAAAATTCGGGTACTCCATATGTCTTATTTTCAGCAAAGGTCATGCTGAAATTTTCCGCGAATTTTAGCATGACTTTGCTAAAAATCGGACATATGGGGTACTTGCTACTAATGCATGGGCCGGGGTATCTTAGTACTTAATTAAGTAGGATCAACTGCCCCGCCATTCTTGCTGCATTAAACCATAGGTGGCAATAGAGCCAAGTGATTAGGCCCAACTTAGAATTCTCGTTAGCATCGATAAACCCTAGATGATAAACCCAACATAGGTGGCAATAGAGCCAAGTGATTAGTGCCAAGTGATTAGGCCCAACCTAGGGTGCCTCGGTGTCGATGAGAACCTAAATGATGTACGCTTAGGCTTTTAGGGTGCCTCGGCATCGACAAAACCTAAATGATGAAAGCTTAGGCTTTTAGGGTGCCTCGGTGTCGACAAACCGTAAATGATGTAGTTTTGAATTATGAACGTAGGATATGTCGTCATGATCATCGGACGACGAAAGTCTCCCGGCGGAGTGCGACTGGTGCCACGACGATCGAGGTCTGTGAGACATGCCTCACCTGGGTCCTTGTTGATACGCCTCCAGTTCTACCGCTATGTGAGTTTCTCAAACATAGTTATTAGCTAATTTATATTGTTTATTTCAAAATAGTTGACAGCTTATTTCCATTGACAGCTTATTTTTATTGTTCAAAGAATGTGCGGGAGATGGTAGACAAAACCCACTACACCGATGGCTCCAAATTAACAACTTACAAGGAGAAAAATCATTTGGTCGGATTTTGTACTGACATTGAGAATTACAATATCTACAATCAAACTCCTCAACATTATGGTAAATACGTGCCACTAGTGCATGTGTTCAACTACGGTAACTACCATGGAGATACCCTGGTAAGATTTTTACTATTACGACATCCGTGCATCTTTTGCATACTTCTAAAACTAGTACATCATTGCTAACTATGAAGTTATTACTATGTTTTTCAACAGATAATCCCAGAGAATTGTGTGCCTCATATGATGTATCTGAAAGGTAGTGTTAATGTTTTGAACATACAGCCAGGTCGTCCTATGTCGTGGAACTGTCACGGCAGATGTCCTTAGTGTCAGGACTTAGTCGCGAGGCCAACGCATCTATGTGGTAGCTTGAGAGGGGTTGAGCGGGACGAGAGACGCGATGTTTTACCCAGGTTCGGCCCCTCATGGTGGAGGTAAAAGCCTACATCCTGCTTCATATATGTTGATGATGATCACAGTTACAAGAGTGCTCTATCTCGAGAGCTATTGTCTAAACCTAACTTGTCCAACTTGTGGAACTTGTCAATATTGTCCCTCTTGGGGTGCCCTGCCCGTCCTTATATATGTTGGAGGGGCGGGTTACATGTGGAGTCCTATTAGGATTAGGACTAGTCTACCTCTAATACAAACCGGATACAAGTCCAGGTCTTAGCTCCTTGTAAGATAATGTTCCTCATGCCTTTCCTCTTAAACTGGCCCACCGTTAAACGTGAACTGGCCTTCTGGGCTTTGGGCCTTGTCATCCGTCGATCCCGCACGCTGGATCACCAGTGAGTCATAATGACCAGGTGGGCTGCTTGTAAACCGCCAGGTCAGGGCGGGTCGCCAGTAACTCGCCAAGTGTCAGCGGGGTCTTCAGATAAACCGCCAAGTCCGGCCGGGTTAACTTCCGGCCGGTTTACACCATGGGGTATATCCCCGACATTAGCCCCCAAGTTTAGCTTGGATTTATTCATGGTAAACTTATGCTACAAAATAAACACAAGAACAAATTTGATAGATTATGCTTCGGGTTAAGAATTTTTGTAAACCGGTACCTGATCATCCTTAAGTCCTTGTTATTTCCTCCTTCTGGGAAATCCAGGTCAACAGACCAGCTTCATAATCAATTTGCCGACATTGGCTTGTCACCAAGAAATATTGTGAAGAATAACTCCTTTGACTCAGCTCCGCCGGTTTAAGAAATATGGGTCTGAAAATACTTATCTAATATTCAGCCGGCTTGAAGATGTAAAACTTGCCGGTTTAATATTACCAAAATGGCCGGTTTATAAATATTGATGGCGCCGGGTCATAATTGTTGTCGACACTGGGTCATCTAATTGATCTTCCTGATTTGCTCAAAACTAATAAAATGAAGATGTTCCTCCTTTATATGCATAATACCTGTAGCCCCCAAGTCTTAAGAGGAGAACACAGTGATAACTTAAGACTTGCTCCAATAAGTGTTTCAACTTTGAAGAAATCCGGTTTGTTCATCTCGATCATATAAACTGAATACTCCATATATGTAGCCCCCAAGTGCCGGGTTGTCATGCTTGCAGCAACCTGGGACTTGCAATTGCTTATAAAAACTTCAATCAGTGTAGCCCCCAAGGGCCGGGTCATTATGCAATAATTAGCAGGGACTTTATAAATATAATCATGTAGACTTGAGTAGTGATGTGTAGCCCCCAAGGGCCGGCTTAGTAAGATAATAATGAACCAGGACTTGATATATACTTCAATGAAAATAACATCTGATAATGTAGCTTCCATCGTAGGGCTTGAACCCACATCCACAAGGTTAAGAGCTTTGTGTTTTACCAACTGAGCAATGGATCCTTCAATATTATGGACAAAAACTTGTGTACCTTGAATTGTTGACATGAGCAATTGGTAGCCCCCAAGGTCTGACTCATTATGATGTGATGAGTCGGGTCTTCGATGGGGTGAGCAAAAATTACTTTCCATTAGCCCCCAAGTGTCATGGTGCATGCTTGCAGCGACATGAGACTTGCATATTTGATATAATCTCAACTTAAATAATGTAGCCCCCAAGTGCCGGGTTGTAAGCCTGCAGCGACTCGGGATTATTCCTTCCATTGTAGAATAAATCATATCCTTTGATAAAATAATAGCCATTGCGCTAAAGCGACTTTGAAAATTCAATAATACCGGTTATTAATAACCATAAAAATTCAGCCATGTTGGCTATTCAAGATAATATAATCTGGTATGAAAACCTTATTCGTTCAATACCATAATGAAAATTCAGCCAAGTTTGGCTATTTGAATAATATAACCCAATGATTTATAAGCGCATAATTCCAATGGCGCAATCCAAATATATATATACTGGCGACTTATAGTCCAAAGCCAGGCCGGTTTAACAAACCTGTTTCTGCATACAACAAGTTTAAAGTGTTCTGGCGGTTTACCGCCGGACGGGTCATAATGCCCAACATATACCCTGGGTTTATAACCAAGGCTGCACTTAAGAATAATCAAATATGAAATATATCATACCTGTGACATTGAATCACATTGTTGGTTTTACCAACTTTTTTGTAGTAAAGGTGATAACCCCAATCTTGAGTACTGATAACTCCTTCCATATTGTGCCGGTTTAAGATAAAATCGTACCGGGTTGTGATAAACACCAGTTTAACCACATATAATACTGGCGACTCGTAGTCAAACCAGACCGGGTTGATAGTCTCCGGATTATAACTTGATCGTGTACTGACAACTTGTAGTTGACAGCCTAACCGGGTTGATAAACGCCGGTTTGAAAGCATCACAAATCTTATCAAAAGAAAGCAAAACTTAGCAAAAAGCAAATAAAACCGTTGTAGTCGAGGCTTTTCACGGGCTGCCAGGCCCCAAATCCGAGGCTTTTCATGGGCTGCCAGGCCACTGAGTTAAACCATTTTTGCAAAGCCTTTTAGGATGGTCCTCAATCCTTAACCAATCATCGTTTTAACTTGACAAGTTCAGGGTCTTCATTTTAGAGTAACTTGTCAAAGTTTGAAGGGTCATACCAAGTTTACCTGGGCGGAGTGACTTACTTAAATAGGCAGGTTAACCCGGGGTTTTAGGTGTATACACCAGGCTTCCAAGCCATGGCTTGATAGCCCATTACAAGTGTAGATTCTAAGTTCATTTCGATAGCAAAGAATCCCCAAGTAACGTTTTGAGCTATGCTCATTGGGTGCCTATGTTTGAGTTGTTGTTTTACAACACTCTCTTTGGCCCCAGATTGATTTGTCTTTTAGCCGATCAAAAGGTGTGACTATGGTTCGGATACAACCAAGCCCCCAAGTGATCAATAATATGATAAGCCAATAAGGCAGGATACCCATGTTTGAACCGCGCATCATGGCAGCAGGTCCTCTTTGGCAATTTTTAAATTTTTGCAAGAGATAAATTCTTCTTGAACCGGGATCTTGAACCAGATATTGAGAGCTTCAAAACTTTGTGGGAGACATCTTTCCCTTGAACCGGATTTTAAACCAGAATCATCATTTTCAGCCGGAAATTTTCTGACGGCCTTTAAATTTGCACCAATATGGCGGTTTAGGGTCCTGCATTAAACAACTTTGCAAACCGGAGTAATTGCTCTTTTAAAGAAGGCAATATAAAATATATTGGATGGGTTTCACCTGATATATCATGCCAGGGGTTATCCACCGTGGAGTTGATGATCACCGTCGTGAAGCTGAAAACAATCTTCCCCGAGTCGGCCGCGGGTGCTGACAGATATTTCGGCTGCGGCGTTTTAAACCAGTGTGGATGAGAGAGTCAGCCGTGGCGTTGTAAACCGATGCGGTCGCGAGAGATGGCCACAATGCTGTAAGCCGGTGCGGTTGTTCGTTGAATAACGACGACCACTTGGGCCGAAAGATGTTGGCGTGCCTCCATCTCCGTGGTATAATATCACTTTTTGTCGCCCTGCATAAACAATATTGCAGACCAAGGCAGAGATAAACTTGTTTTTTGACAAAAACAACATGTGCTAATAAATCAAATTTGGATGGATATCACCTGATTTGTGTGGACGACGGATGACAAGGACGACCGCAGCATCAGAGGCGGCTCAGACAGACAAGTCCGCCACGGCATTGTACGCCGGTGCGGACGGGAGAATCGGCCGCAGTGTTGTAAACCGACGCGCACGCGTGAACCGGCCACGAGAGCGGACGGGTGAGCCAATCACAGGCGCAGTCCCGGCTAATTGATGTAAACCGGGCTGTACGGGCGGCAGCTTGTACGCGTCCATTCACCGTGTAATGTGGTATGGACGATCACCGGGCAGGACGTTGCCAGCGCGTACTCCGTACCCATGGTATAAACCATGTTTTATAATGAATGAATAATTGTCCTGCATATCATAATATCTGGTCCAAAGTAATTGTTCCCTTGATAAAAACAATATATACCAAGAAATTAGATTTAGATGTATATCACCTAATGTTTTTTATCTGGACAACGGATGATCTGTTCGTCGCGACAGAGGCGGTTTACGTGTCTGGCGACTCAATATGGTCCCGACGGTTCAAGCAGAAACCCTCCGGGTTATTCTCCAGGTCTTTAAACGCCCGGCACGGGCGGTGCAGATGTATACGTTGCCTCCGACGCCGGTGCATGAGGACCGGATCATACCTTGGCCATGAGTCCGTTGACCTGTGTATAGCATAGCATATCGTGGAAAAAGCTTTGGATGATACTTAGTTATACCAGTAAAAATTTAGAAAAATAGCACCTGATTTGTTCGTATGGCAGATGATCCATATGTAATATCCATCAATAAATTTGGGAGTGAAGCGCGGCGGGAGGTGGAGCAGCGAAGACGATTTTGATGTGGCTGGGTGTGCAGTACTGCTGAACACGGGCCGGCCCTCGGTGAGCGGTGACTTAACACTGGCCGTAGCGGAAGCGGCTAATCGCGCAGTAAAGGGCTCAAAACAGAGACGAGACGAGTCAGCCCGCCGGCGGAGACAGCGTAAGCCGACTGCATGTTAAAGCGGCGGTGGCCGTTGACCACTGTGGTGACGTATCTGCTTCACGTGCACTACTACTTGAAGTAGTACCTTTCCTTCTATCTTTGCTCCATGCTCGTGGACGTTGCAGCAACAGCGTACACTGATACGCCTTGGGACTTGATGCGAGCGCCCGGATGATTGTTTCTCACATCCAATTTGTACTAGTAGCACTTGGTCCTTTTGAAAAAGCTGGCCGCAAACCTAGGGTGCCACGCCATGCAATAATGATGCTCCGAGTTGGGTTTGGACACGGACGACAGAACTGCCAAAGTCTTTCGGTCTCGGCGAGTTGCACCTCGTGTCGATTGATTTCAGATGCAAGATTTCGACCCTCAGCGGCAACGGAAATTAATCCAGCCCCGATGGATCATCTGGTGGTATCCGCTGGCGCATAAACGCGACCCTAATTTTCTCCTTTGATCTTTAAATCTTGTATACGTCGCTTTGACTGTTTGTTGATGATGTTGTCTTCTGCGTCGACTTCTTTTTCATTCGGAAAATTGCGAACTTCTCGATCCTTTTAGAGAAATCCCTTCAAGAACCCAACACCACCGTGCGCAGGCCCCACGGTGGGCGCCAACTGTCGTGGAACTGTCACGGCAGATGTCCTTAGTGTCAGGACTTAGTCGCGAGGCCAACGCATCTATGTGGTAGCTTGAGAGGGGTTGAGCGGGATGAGAGACGCGATGTTTTACCCAGGTTCGACCCCTCACGGTGGAGGTAAAAGCCTACATCCTGCTTCATATATGTTGATGATGATCACAGTTACAAGAGTGCTCTATCTCCAGAGCTATTGTCTAAACCTAACTTGTCCAACTTGTGGAACTTGTCAATCTTGTCCCTCTTAGGGTGCCCTGCCCCTCCTTATATATGTTGGAGGGGTGGGTTACATGTGGAGTCCTATTAGGATTAGGACTAGTCTATCTCTAATACAAACCGGATACAAGTCCAGGTCTTAGCTCCTTGTAAGATAATGTTCCTCATGCCTTTCCTCTTAAACCGGCCCACCGTTAAACGTGAACCGGCCTTCTGGGCTTTGGGCCTTGTCATCCGTCGATCCCGCACGCCGGATCACCAGTGAGTCATAATGACCAGGTGGGCTGCTTGTAAACTGCCAGGTCAGGGCGGGTCGCCAGTAACTCGCCAAGTGTCAGTGGGGTCTTCAGATAAACCGCCAAGTCCGGCCGGTTTAACTTCCGGCCGGTTTACACCGCGGGGTATATCCCCGACATCCTATGAATCTCAACTGTGCATACGAGATTTCTAAAAGAAGTGGAGACATGAAAAACAAAGGATGGAAAAAATGTATGGACAGTCGTAAGGAGCTTCTTGGAAGCAAAAGGAAGCGAAGCGCAAGAATTGGAGACAGGATGTTCTCCATTCTCCATAATGGAGAGTCAGGGTCTATATTGTTTTATGCTATTTTAGCTTAAATAGGGTATTTAGGTCCTGCCTAATACTGATGATCATGTGCTAAGAACAATTAAGTAGGGTTGGTTCGAAGACTATCAAGATGATGATCGTATGACTTGTTATGAATAACGAGTAGAAGTTGTATGATGATGATTAGTAGGACTTGTTAGGATTAGTATTACTTCCGACAAACTCGATACTCGCGGTCTCGAGACTTGTGATGTTTTATCTTTGTTCGTTCTTTTGAATTCGGAGACTAATATGATGAATTATATTCGGAGACTAATCTTCTATTGTATCCGATGAATCTGTTGTTGCTGTGTGCTACTGTCTATATTCTGTCAAATAATATATTTTGTAACATGTGCAAAAATCAGAAAAGTAAAAAAAATAAAACCTAATATTCATACTAATGGCGCATCACTACAGAGTGCGCCATTAGTATGCCAATTATACTAATGGCGCATCCATCCACAGTGCGCCATTAGTGTGCCAAAGCACATGGTTAAATATGGCCCTTGGGAGGCACACTAATGGCGCATGGTGTTATATACTAATGGCGCACTGGATGGTGCGCCATTAGTATACCAGATACTAATGGCGCACCAGTGGTGCGCCATTAGTAAAAATTACTAGTGGCGTGCTAGTAATGGCGCACCAGTGATGCGCCATTAGTAGGCAAAACTGGTGCGCCATTAGTAGGCCTTTTCCTAGTAGTGCGGGGGCGTCTCGCGGTGGGAAGCGGCTCCTCTGCCGTGCTCTGTGTGTCGTCGGGCCACTGACCGACGGCGACGGCGGCGTCTTGCGCCGTTGTTGGCATACTTCTGGACGTTGGACTAGCTTCAAGGAAGGCCAAAATGTTCTGGACTTCGGAGCGAGTCAACTAGCGGGAGGAGGCGACTGGTGTTGGTGCAAGGAAGCGGTCGATGGCGGCCATCCATGCCGCTGAGGGGGGCACTGGCACCCGCGCAGGGAAAGGCGCTGTCAACGGCGCGGCGGAGACATTCGTGTGCACGGGCACCGACAAGGGGGTGCGCACGTCAGTGCGCGCGTAGGCGCATGCGCTGGCAGGTGCATGGGCACCGGCACGGGGGTGCGCGTCAGTGCACGCGTAGGCGCATGCGCTGGTAGGTGCACGGGCGTGTGAAAGTCGGCGGGGACCTCGTGGAACCCCGTGGGATCAAGCTCGATGACAATGTGCGGCTCCTAGCCCATCAATGCCACGGGGATGGGCGCTGGCGCAGTCGGGGTGACGGGAGGTGGAACGGGAGCGGGGACAGGCGCGACGTCTTCCCGCAAGGCCAGTTCAAGCTCGTCCCAAAGCGCCTTATGTTCTTGAGACTCCGGCTGGGTGTCTTCCTCAGGAAACTGGAACACTAAGGGCCGACCATCGTGATGCGGCATGGCGTACGTTTAGGTCAGGCTAGTTGGAGGTAGACGACAGGAGAATCAGAGAGGAAGAGAGAGGATTGTAGCGATACCGGGTAGTGCGGGGTTGATTTTAAACTGCGGCGCCGGTGACATTAAAAGTGGGAGCAGTTGGGACGATGGTGGGCGGCGGAGCCTGGTCAAAGGGCTCGCCTCCCAGTGAGCCTGCACTGCGGCCTGCTCGCACACCTCCCCGACAGCCGGCGCAGCGGTCTGCTCGCACGCCTCCAATCAATTCACACGCTTGCTCAGATGACACCTGTCGATGAGAAGCGGGGACTCGTGGCGGCACGTAAACGCCCATGGTTTCAATAGTGAAAGCGTTCGCCTTAACGTGACAGATCTTTGTTCCAAAATACCTTGGCTCTTCATTTGTGCAACTTGTCATAAGCAGCTTGTCTGAAATTGAAGAAAAAACTTACGAAGTAATATTTGTGCCGTATCACGTGACCATGCTTAGTTTCAAGAATTTATGCTCACTTTTGGATTTTCTGAAATTTAAGACCCATGATTCGAAACAATATCATAACCTGCATCATGCAATAAATTTTCGAGCCGTACATCTGTCCTATTGTATTTCTTAAGAAAGGATTTGGTCAAACATTTTGCTTAGTTAGACTTCAGACAAGTTATATATGCAAAGTAAAATGATAATCCCTCTGTACTAGTGCATTGCCTATATATTAACTCAAGTACTAGGCACGAACAAACGGGCTCAATTCTGTGCTCATCCTGGTGTAGTAGTAGTACTAGGCAATGCAGTTGACGGGTGACCTTGACGAGCGGCGACCGAGGGAATTGAACCGTGCTCGGCACGGTAGGTAACATTGTCTAGTTACTAAAGCATCCCTCCGTTGTTCATCGGTAGTCATTATGGACCGGGGACATGAGGGGAATTTCCTAGGGCTGGAATTTTGGCCGCCAGATATTTCGACTTGAAACGGTGAGGCTCGACTGGTTGGGGTTGCCTAATGTGCGTACCACGCACGCCACCGAAGGACACGAGCCTGGTTTTTTAGGATCAACACGAGCCAAGGTCTGGCTGGTATGCCGTTGGATCCTACCATTCGAGAATACGAAAGGAACCTTTTAAATTGCTGAACGAATCTATGTGTATTCCAATACCCATATTTTCCTTGCAAATACTAATCTCAACGTGGTAATTGATTTATGACGAGTTGTTGAATTAGAGTGAGTTTGTGATATAGTGATCTCAACATGGATTTCACATTTCATGGTATCCCTAGTAAGTTTTCCAATGCAAATTCAAATTTAAAAGATGCACAATATGGAGGTGGGAAAACTTTGTATGTATCAAGCATATGTCCACACACACACACATAGAGAGACACACACGCACGAACACAACAACAATCCAATAAGTATAGTGCATCTATTTTTCCACACCATGCATGTATGACACAAATTCAAAAATAATCCTTCTATTCCTTAATATTAGTCTTTTAGAGAGTTCAACAAGTGACTACATACGGAGCAAAATGAATGAATCTAGACTCTAAAATATGTCTATATACATCCGTATGTGCCAGTCCATTTGAAGCCTCTAAAAAGACTAATATTTAGGAACGAAGGGAGTAAAATGTAAGACACCCATGGTCCTCAGTTCAATATTTAAAATGAACATGAAACTGAAACATGAATATTAAGTCTAGTACTACAGTACATGCAAATGTTGTGTTTAGGCGGAGCTATGATTGTCGGGGGTCAACCCCTCGACCTTAGATAAAATTGTGGAGCTCTGTTTAGGGTTGTTTAGATTATATTTGTCCCCACCCTCCCAACCACCGATTGGCTGTGCACCCCCACCCCTCCTCCCTGGGAGAATATCATGTGCCCCCATACCTTAGATGCTATATGCCGATACGAGTTGCTTGGAGCTTGTAGATATGAGATATAGCAGCTCACATGATGTGTCTTAATATTTTTGCAGGAAACCTTGATGAGTTTGAGAATTGCACACAATTTGTACAAAAACTACCTAGATGCCCTTTGATCCCATATCCAATGACCTCGAAGCTCGTATCACCGTAGCATCTAAGATGAAGGAGGACATCATATTCTCCTGTATGTAAGAATATCATGTGCTACCACACCTTAGATGCTTTGGTGATACAAGCTCTTCGGAGGCGTTGGATTTGTGACCCAACACCTCCTCGGTGGTTCGAATGGTTTTTTGCAGAAAAGCCCCAAAAGAGTTCGGCCACTGCTTACAAGCACAAAGACTGCTCAGATGCCATTGGATTTCAGATCAAACGACCTCCAAGCTCATATCACCGTAGCATCCAAGATGCGATAGCACCTTATGTTTTCTCGCACGGGAGAGTATGAGGTGCTCCCGCACCGTAGATTCTATGGTGATATGAGTTCACTGAGATCTAACGGCCCACAGTAGGAGGTTTGAATGTTTTTGCAATATACGACTGATAGAGTTTGGGAAATGCGCAGAAAGTACAAGTACTACGCATGTGCCATCTGATCACTGATCATACGACCTAGATGCTCATATCACCGTAGCGGGTAATTAAGCTACGGGGAGCACCTAATATGAGCACCGGGGAGCTGTTGGATCGAAGATGCAGCAGCACACATGAGGCCTGAATATTTTATTTGCAAAAAAACCTTTGGAGAGTTTGGAAATTGCGCATAATTACAAAGACTACTCCCAAGCCATTGG
Organism: Triticum urartu; assembly: GCF_003073215.2. Classification (NCBI taxonomy): domain Eukaryota; kingdom Viridiplantae; phylum Streptophyta; class Magnoliopsida; order Poales; family Poaceae; genus Triticum; species Triticum urartu. The sequence continues at coordinate 38,614,203 of NC_053026.1, forward strand.
ATCTCGTATCACCATAGTATCTAAGCTGCGGGGTGGATGTGATATTCTATGCCGCTATCATTTTTGTTCGTAAACTTGCAAAATACGTGTCACTCGTGCCGTTACTTGTCTAACCGCGCAAAGTGTTTGTTCAAAAAAACCACCCTACACTGAAATATCGGAACAACACACGGGGGTCCCACTTGTCATTAATCAAATTTGGACCTAAAACTAACAAATCTGAAAGACGAGATTCGAACTGGCAACCTGGACTACAAAGCGTAAGTCGATAGCCTGAAAAAACGAACGGTTGTTGGCTTTGATCCATAACTTGATTTTATACAGTACTTGCGTTGAGTAGAGTGGAGGGAGTGCCTCGTCAACATGTGCAAGACCGTTGTCTCACTTACTGGTGGGCCCCAGGTCTGCGATCTCAATCTCTCTTCTCTCCATCGTCTAACCTTTGCACGGGCACACACGAAGAGCGGCGCTAGCTTGCCGTGGTGTTATTACAACTAAAAAAAGCTTGGAAAATAGAAGAATCTCCTAGAACAAGAGACGTTGTGGCTGGTCGAGACAGAGCTAACCACATCTATCCTTCGTGCCATGTTTGCATGATGAAGCTGTGTGGCTAGTGGGGTGTTTTTGACCGACTGGCTGGGTCCCGAGGTCAAACCATAGGTACTACGTCTGATATAGTATATTTTTACACGCACATTTTTCCTCCGTGCCGAGACGTGGCACACCCTACAGCGTGGTTTCGGGGTCCTCCCGGGTGGTGCACGCATATATTCTTTCTGACGTGGGACGCCCTACCGCGCGTTTTCTGGGCCTCCTCGGTCGTAGCGCCGAAGCAAGTAATTGAGTCATCAAATCACGAAAGACCACCTTTCCCGCCGAGTACATCAGTGAAGCACGATGGCTAGCTAGTTGGGCTAGTTCGACCGATTATCTAGGCCACCGCCACATTTTTTCACCCCTTTTTTTATCTACTTGCCGGCAGGTAAATTTAAATATCCACCGCGGCGTTTCCCTGGTGTTTGGGTGCGGCAGGATTTTTAATTTTTTGATTAACGGGAGCAGGCCCGGCAGGATTTTTAATTTTTTGATTGACGGGAGCAGGCGCGACAGCAATTAGTCACGATAACTCTGCTTGTAAAAACCCACTGCTCCCTGATGTGAGAAGTCGTCGACTGGTGTTTTACCATGGTGAAAATCAAAAGATTCCCCGCTCCTTCCGTCTTCCTGTAGATTGCATTGCCTTTCAGCCGTTTCGCCCCCTTTGCTCCCTCTCCCCATTGCTTCTACCTGGTGCCATGGCAGCGCAGCAGATCACAGAGTCCGAGGTGAGGCGCCTAACACAGGAGCTCCATGCCAAGGATGCGGAGCTCAGGGCCAAGGACGTGGAGCTCCGTGAGCTCAAGGAGGAGAGGAGTGCCATGCTCCTCCATTATGTGCGGGAGTTCATGGAGCTTCAAAAGCGGCAGATGTCCACCACAAAGATGCTCGAGGCATCGGAGGCGTTGCTGCAGAAAGCGGGAGATATGATAGGCCGTCAGGGGAGCCGGCTGGAGCGCGAGCGGGCTGATTGTGACGAGGTCCAGGATCGCCTCAGCCACTTGGTGAACCAAGTTGCCACACACGTGTCGCGACTGCGCGATGCCTACCGTTGTGCCAGCGCGACGATGCCAGCCGTCGGGCTACACCCGTTCGACCACCCGGTCGACTTCAACGACCTGCGGCTTCCTGACCTGGTCTCCTTCTTCACCTATATCTTCGAGGAGCTGAGCCGTCTCCGCGCGATGGTGGGGGCTGAACTGGACAGGAGGGGTTGCGGGCTGCCGTCGCCGTTGTCGGGCGAATCCTTTCAGGGCTCCGTCACCGGAATCCATTCGTGCCATTGGACGCCATCTTTGATGAGCTGGCTCCCGTCGACCAGGAGCGGGCTCTGCGGGCGGTTGCACCCTGCATCACCAACGCCGTGCGCCTCGAGAAGCAGAGGGACTTCGGTGGTGTTTAGGCGCCCTCTGCATGGGCATGTCCATGTCTCGGCCAACATGACCATTGGATCAAACTCAGACGGTGCAGATCAGTCACTGTAGCACAAAGCGTGTGGGTGTGTTTGGTTGCATTCTCATCTCAATATAGTTGTTTCCTCTTCGTGTATTTTTGTCAACCTACTAGTGTGGACTCATGCACCCTTCATGCACTCTACCAAACACCCAAAAGTGGGTCGAGAAGGGAACTTTTGCTCCCATCCCGTGCACCCTTCATACACCCTGCCTAACACTATTCGTGCTTCATATATATGGTTCATGTTTCGTGGAGTACAATAGCACCGTACTCTCCGTGCGCTGTGGACCCAGTTCTGTTAACATTGATCTCACCGTTCATTCTCGACCGGACAGTCAAAAAAGCGGTACTATGTTACATATAGGAGTAGTTGACATGCGCACAACATCATTTGTTATCGTCATATCTTACTACACTAGCAACAAGATTGTGTAGTACTGACGTATGAACCACTGCACATGCCTAGTAGTAGGAGAACTGTGTATGTTCAAGTGGCTACCGTGTTTCGCACTCCTCCATCGTAAGAGTGGAAACGCTTGCTGTAATCATTTTTTTCTTCATAAAAACAGTGGACACGCTCTACCGTGCGGATCCTCCTCCAGCCATGCACTAAATTACTCACTTTCGCCGACGTGTGGGACAGCCAGCACCTGGGTCCACCAGCCATGCACTAAATTACTCCGTAGTAGAGTGACGGTAGACTACCCCGATCGAACCGCCGCAGTAATGCCCAATGAGCCATCAAATCACAAAACCCCCTCCTTTCCAGCAGTAAGTTGGACGGACGAAGCAACCATCATTTCACTCTTCTCTCTCAGCTTCCTCTCTTAAAGAAAACCCCCACTCGCTTCGCTTCTCCCTCATCTCGTTCCTCCTTTCACTCTTCTCTCTCAGCTTCCTCTCTTGGATGGACGCCGGAGCACCGGCCGACGTGATGTCTATGGCTCTGGACAAAACCGTCGAGGCTCATGGTACGAAGAAGCGCAAGCACCCCGCCGAGACTACCGCAGACAAGCTCAAAGCCATCGCCCTGTCCAAGCCCCCTCTCCGGGATCCCTCATTAAGCAAGTCTCGGTAATGTCTCTTGTTGACGATCTTTTTCTCAATCTTGATCATGTTTTTTCATCTAACACGCAGTACTAGTACTGGTAATACAACTTTCTGGGTGATCTTGCATCTGATTTTAGTGTGCCAAATGACGGTTCTAAATTCCTCTTTTGACCAAAACATGCGAGAGGTTGACACCGATTTCTAATAGATTACTTTCAACTACTCCCTTTGTCCCAAATTTCTTGTCTGAGATTTGTCTAGGTACGAATGTATCTAATACTAAAATGTGACTTGATACATCCGTATCTAGACAAATCTAAGACAAGAATTTTGGGACGGAGGGAGTACTTTATGAACATCAATGCTACATTTTAAGAGGGTATATTTGCCTCAGTAACTTGTGTTATGGATATTGCATGTAATCCCTCTGCTCTCATGCCTTTGAAGACATGTTCTAGTGTCTTTGTTCACTCATTTCTGTGCGTATATGTAGTCATATATGGAGTATAATATCGAAAATCATCTTATATTTCTGAACGGAGGTAGTAATAAAATATGGTTTCTGTTTGAATTAGAACCAGGTCCGCGGTGGAGATGAAGTTCTCAAAGTCATGCCGTGTGAACTGGAAGACCTGATGATGAGTTCTACTGCTGAACTATCCAGCTGCTGTGTCCTTGTTGCCACGTGTCCTGAACTAGTGTTTTCCTGTAGCATTGTTGCCAGGCGTGTCCTCGAGGCTGTACTTGACCACAACAATTTCCTGGATGTGCCTTCGATTACGAAGGGTGTGGTTCTTGTAATGCTTCCCAACAAATCTGATGCGGCCTGTCTTCATCATCATGTTTATGAGTGGAAAGACCACTCTATTAGGTTCTCCAAGGTTGACAAGATGGTGATGGTGCATGTAGACATCTCACACGAAGTCCATGGCCTAGTCAGTTATGCGGGGTTCATCTCATAGGTCGGTGGAAAGAAATAGTCTGCAGAGTTTAGTTAGTGCAACTTTGCTTGTCTGTAGTAAGTACTATTGTTCAGTACTTGATTTGTGTTTGTGAACCCTGTATTGTTTATTAGTACTACCACTTTTGGTGTGTGGTCAGTCCTGAGAACAGTATATGTTAATGTCTGTCCACTAAATTCAGTCTGTATATTTTGAAGTATCCAGATCATATTTTTTGTGAGGATGGTTTATCAGTTATGGTTACACTCCAATATCTGTATGCATTGCAGGGTTTATCGCACCCACCAGGATTTCCAGTCCCATGGATGTTCGGTCCATACGATTTGTCACGACCTTTGGACTGTCCTGCTTGTGGGAGTAGGCGATGCCCCTGCATGCCGCGCGTAGTTGAACGATCAATCTTCTGTTTAGTACTTCAACATAGTGATTTCCTGGTAAGGATTCACTCGTGTCACATCAAGTAAATCTTATTGATTTATTGTCTAAATCTTATTGATTAAATGTCATGTTTTCTTTCTTTTCCTGCAATTTTACGATGCAGGTTTTGCCATGTGTCATTCATCATAGAATAAACCGTTTGGTTTGCTCTACGATGGCTATTTTTACAGGTTTCACTTCTTATGTCATGTCAGTAACGAAGGCACTATCCATCACTTTGTCACAGCCCTAGATTTTTCTTGCCATTAGTTGCCTTAAAGCATCCATGCATCATGTTTATTTTTCAATTAAATTTGAAATGGGGATGATCAAACCCTAGCACCACATGAAATTCAAATAGGTTCAAATAAAATCTTTTTCAAAGACCCCAAAATGCCCTTTGAAAATGTTCATGATTTATGATAAAGGTGAAAACCTCTGCCAAAAATGATGAGCATATTTCTTGGCCATTTATGGATTTTTGAATTAATTCATATTGTATTTGAGTTGGAGCAAATAAAATCTATAACTAATTTCATAGCTCCAAATATTTTGAAAGTAATTGTGGATCGCTGGTATATTGCAGAGAGCTCCCACAATTATTGTCAGAATTTATATAAATGATTTAGTTTCCAAACTAAATCAAAACAGAGAAAAATAAATAGAAAAACAAAGTTAAATGAGAGAGAGAGAGAGAAGTGCTTACGTGTAGTCCACCTGGCATAGCCACCTGGCCCAGCACAGGAGGCCCAGCCCACAAGGGCATCCTTGTCTTCTACCCCTGCCAGAAGGCAGAGGCGAACCAGAGCACGACGCCGGCCGTGCCAGCTCCTGCTTCGCGCTGGCGAGCTCCCCTTCATCCCAACCGCGCCTAGAGAACGCGCTGGCCCCTCTCGCTTCCCCTCCTCTCTCTCGGTGCTCTCTCCCTCTCCTCTAGCTCCTCCCCCTCGTGTTCTCGCTGCCACCCAAGAGCCACCCGTCGCTGTCGTGCTTCGCTCGCGTGGCCGCCGTCGTTCCAAGCGCCACCGCCCTGTTCCAGAGATCCACCTCCTCGCGTTACTTCCTCCCGTTGACGCACGCGAGGCCGGGAGCAACAGAACGTCGCCCCCTTCGTCTCCATCGCCGTCTCTGCTTCGTCATCGCCGTCGTCGATTTGCCAGCCACAGCGCTTCCCCGGCCTCTTCTTCGACGTTCGGGTGAGCTCGTGAACGAAACCCGTCTCTCGCCCCGGCCTCGCACGTCCTCTAGCCGCCGTTCCTGCAAGCTCCCGAGCTCGCAACCGCTAGCCATGGCACCGCCGCGGCTAGAGCTGCCGCAACTCGCGTCCGGGCCACCAACGAGCTCCGCACCCTCCCAGGAGACGAACACCACCACAGTTCCCCCTCCCGTGTGCTGTAGCGTCATTTCCGCCGACGCCCGATCTCCGGCCGCCGCCCCGGTGCTCGCCGTCGTCGACTCCGGGCACCCCGTGACCTGCCGCTGCCTCTGCTGGATGCGCGGGAGCGTGGGCTTCCTCTTGGTGCCCTCAGCGCACCTAGCCACTGCCCCTGGCGCCACTCCGGCAAGCCACCGCCGCTCTGGATCGTCGCCGTTGTCTAACCGCCGGCGCAATCCGATGTGGCCGCGTGATTAGTGCTAATGACGCCTAACTAATCCCCTAGCTCACTGACACCTAGGCCCCACTTCCTATTTAACCTAGGTTTTATTTCTGTTTAGACTAAACTAATCCCACGGGCCCCACAGGTCAGTTTGACCTGGCCATGTCACACGTTGACCAGGCCCACCTGTCTGTGACCCTAGCTTGCACTGTGTCACCGACGTGTCGATCCCACACGTCAGGTTTGACCTGGACCCGTCCTGTTGACTGGATGACGTCATAGTGACATAGTGATGAGGTCATAAATGCTTTTCTAGATTTTAAATAAATCAGAAATGATTTATTTAATTTAGAAAATGTCCAAAACTTCAAAAATTCATAGAAATTCAACCGTAACTCCAAATGAAATAAATTATATATGAAAAATGATCAGAAAAATCCAAGGAATCTGAATATGGCATTTTCATGCATGTTTGAACAACTTAACCTCACTGTCTAGTCCAAAACATGATAATGCACTATTTGAATTCATAGTTTGAATTTGAATTTGAACCTAGGGTTCAAACCAACTCCATTCAACATGTTGCTAGTTGCATTAGCTCAAACCACAGCATATTGACATGTCATGATCATGCATCATATTGTTGCATCGCAATGATTGTGTTCTTCCTTGTTTGCCGGTAAGTGTCCCCTCTCGGTAGACGCTGCTCCGACGCTGTGATCGTTGCTACTGATGAAGACTCAATGTTATCTTCAGAAGTGCCAGGCAAGCACAACCCCCTTGTTCATTCTGATACAAGCCCAATCTCTTGCTCCTGCTCTTTTTACTGCATTAGGACAACAACGATTCATCTGTTACTTGTTGCGGTAGTTGAACCCCTTATCCTCTGCATGACCTGTCATTGCCACAGTAAATAGATGAAACCCACTAGCATGAGTAGGAGTTGTTTGAGCCCTAATGTGCCTACTCATTCATGCTTGTTTGTCATGCCTGCTATTGCTTAGAGTTGTGTCAGGGCTGATTCATCGAGGATGAATTGGAACAGTGATGAACATGTCCTACTGTGTGTGAGCTAAATGCGTGAACACGATTTGGTAAAGGTAGCGGTGAGAGGCCATGTAGGAGTACATGGTGGGTTGTCTCATTGAAACCGTTCTTAGGAACTGAGCTCTCTGTTTGTGATCCATGAAACAGTTACTACCATGCATTGGGCCCGAAACCAATGGACCCTCTCGGCTTCTTGATCACCCTTGTCCTCTGTCCAGGAGTTGCAACTAGTTTCTGGTGTTTATAGGATATGTGTTGGCGGCCGTGCGTAGCGCTGACCCTAGGGGTGGGCTATGATGCGGTAGATACACCGTGGCCGGGCATGTCGGGTGCCCGTTTGGTGTCTCGGAACCCTGTACACATCGTCCGGGGCCGTATGTGGAAACCTCGACCGGACTCCCTGCGGATGGAACCTGGATAGGCGATAAACCTGGACTAGAGACTTGAGTGTTTAGGTAGGCCGTGGCCGACACCCTCGTTGGGCTTCCGCTTGAAGGTTGCCGAGTACATGTCGTGTAAACGGCGGTAAGTGGTGAGAGCGTGTGTGAAGAAGTACACCCCTGCAGGGTTATAAATGATCTATTCGAATAGCCGTGTCCGTGATAAAGGACTTCTGGGTTACCTATAACAGTTCATAGATAACTGAAAGTGGATACTCTAAAACTCGCAAGATAAGTGTGAGTGCTATGGATGGCCTTCTCGTAGGGAGACGGGAGCGGATCCATAGTGGTGTATTGAATGGTGAATATGTGGACTCGTGTGCGCCACCTCAAAAAAAGTTGCTTGCAGTCGTAGTTCAGGTTAGCCACTGAGTCAAAGCTAGCTTGCTGCAGTTAAACTCCACCACCCCTTTATTGATACCGATGCATATGTAGATAGTTCTGATGTAAGTCTTGATGGGTACATTTGTACTCACGTTTGCTTAATTTATGTTTTGCAGAGAGATTTCAGTCTCGCTAGTAGTTCCACGGGGACTCTGACGTTTAGCTTGTTACCTCAGCTACGATCTTGTGCCCTCAGCAGGATCTGGTAGATAGTCAGGCTTCTCAGCCTTCTTCATTTGTAGTTGTCTGTACTCAAACAAGTTAAGCTTCCGCATGTGTTTGTTGCTTGTATGCTCTGTATGTTGGGTCATGAGACCCATGTTTGTAATATCTCTCTCCTCGGAGCCTAATGAGTAAATACTTGAGTCGTAGAGTCTTGTTGTGATGCCATGTTGTATTTACACATATCGAGCATATTGTGTGTATGATTGAAATGCTTGGTATGTGTGGGATCTGACAATCTAGTTGTTTATCCTTGGCAGCCTCTCTTATGGGGAAATGTAGTCTAGTGCTTCCATGAGCCATAGTAGTCCTGCTAGCCCAGCACTACTGCTCAGGACACTTGACTGGCCGGCATGTGTTTCACTTCGTTCCTGTGTCTGTCCCTTCGGGGAAATGTCACGCGGTGACATCCGGAGTCCTGCCTAGCCTGCTACAGCCCGGGTTCCCGGAGTCCTGTTAGCCCAGTGCTACAGCCCGGATTCACACGCTGCTGACCGACATGCTCAAAGTTGATTCATGTATGCCTGTCCCCATGGGTTAGTACCGCTTTGGGTTCATGACTAGCCATGTCGGACCGGGTTCTCTGTCATATGGATGCTAGCGACACTATCATATACGTGAGCCAAAAGGCGCAAACGGTCCCGGGCCAGGTAAGGTGTCACCCGTGGGAATACCGTGCGTGAGGCCGCAAAGTGATATGATGTGTTACATGCTAGATCGATGTGGCTTAGGATCGGGGTCCTGACAGCGTTGGTATCAGAGCCTGACTGCCTGTAGGATTACCAAGCCAACCGGTCGAAGTTGAGTCTAGAAATGCTTTAGTTATGTAAGGGAATTGATTGTGGAAGGGAACGTAAGGCTCTTTTTACTCCTTATACCTCATGGCCTTCTGATCTGAGTCATCTTCTTCCTTTCTACGGGGATTAAGAACTAGGCCTTCTCATCTATCTATCAGGATGACGAGTTACTATGATATAGACTTGTAGGATTGATGTATTCAAGCCTCTGTTCAGTTTCTACTACTTCTATGTGTTCTCAGTTGATCTCAGAACATTGATATTGTTATGTTGAGTGGTTATGCCACCATTTTGCAGGATGTCTCAAATCATTTTAAGCATTACAGCCGTTATGCTGTCCGAGTCATCCCAGGTGTCTAAATAGTCTGATGCATTTGCAAATCCCTTCTTCCCGTTCCCAATGTTTCTTCGGGCCAGTTTAACCACACTAATCGGTGAGTTGAGGTACTCCGTTGCCTTGACATATATTTTGGAGCTATTATTATGACCCTAGGTGTCTTAGGGAGTCATCTAGTAATCTAGCAATGCTATGTGTTCCCGTTGTGATGATTCTGGCCACCATTCTCGAAAGCATTCCATGATGCCATTTAGTTAGTAGGTATTCTATTCCTGGGTTCTTGAACCCGAGATTCACCCTACTTACCTCATGTTGATAGTGTTGCTAGTTCCTTTAGGATATTAGTAACCTTTTCATTAGTCCTCGAGGTCCATGGTATTTCCTTCTTCCAAATACTATGAACCACTTATGGCAGAAGTTCTTGAACCAAAGGATCACAACCAGAGTGCTCTTGATGAGTTCTATTGTGGCTCTACCAGTTCTACCTTTCTGCATGGGTTATCCGGAAGAAATATGTTGAACTCGTTTGACATACTAATCTATGCATCCACAACTCAGAAAGTTATATGTTCCTTTGAGTTGTCCCCCTTCAGTTATATTCTGACTTTCATCTATCAATTGATAGTAAGGAGTAGTTGGCAGTCATGTTTATCGATGCCTATTACTCTAGTGGTCCGTCAAGTCATTCTATTTCAGAATGACTAGGAGAAACAAACTCTAGTACCTCATCCATATCTAGGATTGGGTCAAAGCAATTGTACTTCGCAAATCAAAATGCCAATCCAGCTTTTGTTCTGTTCTACCTCGGAGTATTACCCCCTTTATGTCAGGATTGTCATGAGAATTGCACCATCTCTCATGAATTTTTGACACAGTGATACTCTCGCCATCATTATTCATTCCTCAGTCTCCTTGTTGTTGTGACCGGAATGCCGACAAGTGAACCGTGATGTGTGAAATAAATACTCCTAGAAACCCAGTTGCTTGGTAGTTAATGGACAATAATTTCATTCTTAGCGTGTTGGTTATTCAATCATCATTCTAAGATTAATCATGCTACCTAGTCCTTATTTCCGGTGCACTCTTCGATCAATGAGTTAGGATTATTCAATCCCTTACTCTTCTGATCATGTCGTCTTGCCTTGAAAAGCAAGATTGTTCTCGAGCTTAGTGACATATCGGTGGTTCATGATTTTCTGGATATCTTCATGGGAGTATCACCAGGTCGTCCCCTGACCGATATGTTGAGTTCGTGATCAAGTTGGTTTTCCAATAAACCACTCTTTCTCCAAGAATCTGTGTTGGATACCCTGAGCTAGTTGGTTAAGCTAAACAACAACTTGGAGAGTTGGAAGATAAAGGCTATATCCGACTTAGTTCTTTCCAAAGGGATATCTCTTTGTATATGTGTGTTGAAGAAAGATGATATCTTCATCGATTGATCTCCGTGACCAATTGGTGGAGCTATTTTTTTGTCCAAACTTTGACTTAAGTATGGGCCATCGTCAAGTCAAATCAGAACCAACGATGTTCGTAATGTTGTCTTACTCGTGGTTGATCCCTCAAGCATACACCATTACATCTTTTGGTCTGACCAATGCTACCACAGTGTTCACATGATGGTGGAAGTCCAGTGATATGGAAATTCCGATGATTTGTTGTTGAGCCCATCAGCAACATTTTGTCTGCCCCATGATTCATATTGAACATTAACCTAGTGTTGAAAACTTTGTAAGCAATGCCTTCGTGTTCCGTTCATGAAGCTTATGCTTGGATGGAAGAAGTGACTTCCTCGAATTCATGTGCATTTGGTGCAAGTTGCCGCCGTGAGTTTCAGAAAGATTGTTTTTTCCTCCTCTGGAATCATCCCAAGTTAGTCATGCACGTGCGAAGTGCTCTATGGTTTGATAGGTTGGCTGCCTCCACTCCATATGTGTTCCTAGCACACCAAGCCACTGATTGATTTGTTCGAGAAAAAGGAGTTGTTGTGCGAATACTAGTTCATGCACAAGATTCCAATATCCTCGAAGATGGTTCCCCACCTGATCTCGGTAGTATTTTATTATAAGACTACTACGTGATCATGCTTGTCTGGGACAGTGTGTTCACATGTATGTAGCAGAACCAGCTCATGTTTTGGAGCTTGCTATCGTAGTTCATTTCCCGAGAATCTCGCAACGTCATCTCGTCGGTTTGTGTTGCAAACTTCCTTTTTCCGGACATGCTGTCTGAAATATCCTGTTACCAGCCAGATCTGAATCTCAGGCAGATATGATGGTTGGAACGTTTCTCAAGAGCTATAATATTGGTCTCTCGATAACCGGTAAGGTGGATGTCGTGGCCAACACATCCAGCCGGAAGACCTATTATTGTAGTATCTCGATTGAAGAAAGTTGGCCACCTTCCCATGAGGATTTCGTAGGATTTACCTCCGTAGTTAATCCTTACGGATTCTTGAGCTTCTGAAGTCCGACCTTTACTTGATGTCCTAGATACCAAACCGTATCAATAAATGGGTTATCCTAGCACATCAAGGAGAACATTAGAACCGGAGTGCTAAATGTCTCTTGGTCGATCATCCAGATTTTGTTCCCTTAGCCTCGCTAAGGTGAAATCTGAGAAAGTGTTATCTTCCTTTGCATCTGCATTATCCATCACCATTCATCATGGTGGTATGTTGTGTTGCCAGGATCCTTGACACGGATATTGGTAAAACCTTGATGAATATGGAGATGCTCAAGTTCTTGAGAGCATGCGCTAGCACCAGGTTTTACCATTGGCGTTAACTGGGATTTGCTTCCAGTTTCCTCGGTTATGTTATTACCCTTTTCAAACAGTGGACTCACTCTCGACTGTTGAGCTCTCCCCAGTTACTAGAATCATTCCTAGCATTTGCATTTTGTTCCCAGCTTGCACCGCCATTGTGTCATCCTACTACGGACTACCCTTCTCAGTAATTACTGATCAGGATCAACTTCAAAGTGGTCCTACCACGGGTTTCATCCATTTTCGATGATAAGCAAAAATCATCCATTGCGTTGTCTTCAACAAGATAGTCCACATCATCCTTTCTAGTCCAAGTTTACCATTCCTTTGAACTCCTTCAAATGATCGATTGTGATTGCCTTAGGCTGGCATAAAGAGTTTCAATGATCTCCGAATCAAAAGTAATTCTTTTTGCCACTTAAGGGAATAATTCTACGAGTCACCTTCCCCGATGTATCACGTTACGAAATCATGGCAAATATTTTCTTGCTACTTTGAAATTCATGCTCCATCTTATTCGAGTATGGAATTGTTGCCTACCTAGTGAACCTTCGCCATCCGTTTCACTCCATCCCTCTAGGTGTATGCTTCGTGTCTCAGCTCAAGAGATGTTACTATGTCTCATTCCATGAGTTGATCTTGTGATCATTAAGATGATCCTAAGTTGCTCGAACCTCAGGGAGGTCGATTCTTCTTAAATTCTCCCTTTCTACTCGTTGTCATGTTGGATGTAGTTCTCAAAGCAAGACGTCGAGATCAAGGTGATGCAATGAATCAACATCCTCAAGAAACACGTCTGGATCGCGAAGGTCGTGTTAGCTGTGTATCCCCTCTGTCTCCTTACCTCATGTCTTGAATCTCGGGACGAGATTCTTGTTTTAGTGGGGGTGAGTTGTCACAGCCCTAGATTTTGCTTGCCATTAGTTGCCTTAAAGCATCCATGCATCATGTTTATTTTTCAATTAAATTTGAAATGGGGATGATCAAACCCTAGCACCACATAAAATTCAAATAGGTTCAAATAAAATCTTTTTCAAAGACCCCAAAATGCCCTTTGAAAATGTTCATGATTTATGATAAAGGTGAAAACCTCTGCCAAAAATGATGAGCATATTTCTTGGCCATTTATGGATTTTTGAATTAATTCATATTGTATTTGAGTTGGAGCAAATAAAATCTATAACTAATTTCATAGCTCCAAATATTTTGAAAGTAATTGTGGATCGCTGG